>NC_134485.1:142942135-143242135 GCF_040206685.1 Ascaphus truei | reverse complement strand
TCCTCATCCTCATCACCGTCCTTGTCCTCCGTTGCCACAAACAATACAGTACAATCAAAAATACATTCTAATGTCCCCTAACCCCTTAATCACCTTAGCGGTTAGTAAACACTATTGTGTAAGGAATCAGGGAATGCGTCCCCCGTGGCGCGCTCCCTCCTTACCTTCCACTACATAGCCTCTTACTGCAAGGATTCTCAGGGCACGTCCACCGTGGCATGCATCCTCTTTGCCCAATGCTGTGCAACCTCCCGCACACCTTACAGAGCACGCATCCACGGAACGCTTTCAGGAATTCCACAGAGCTTGGCTCCACCCCTCCGCTAGTGACTCACGTCCGCCCCACGTGGCGCGCACACGTTTCGTGCGTGCACTGCTCTCCAGCTGCGCGTCAACTCTGATCACCCTCATCTGTCTCCTGCACCATTCACAGCGTAACCCTGCCTCTATTGGGCACACACCTCTGCTCCTCCTCTCTGTCCCATTGGTTCCCTCCTGCTATATATGCTCAGCTAGTGCTTTCACACTTTGGCTGAGCATAGTCATAGGTGACCTTGTGTTCCCACATCCCTGTGCCTGCCTTGTTCCTGTTTCCTGCTTTACCTTGTTGCTGCTTGTCTCCTTGTGTACCGAACCGACTAGACTTTGGACCATTCTCTGGATTACTGATGGCGGCTTGCCTTTGACCTTCCATTACTCTCCATCCCTGACCACAGCTAACGGACACTCAACTACTCTTCTGGTTCCGACCCTAGACCACGACACTCCGGACTTCGACTACGATTTGGCACCTACCTACGACCTTGGCAAGTACTATGACTAACCCACTCTCTCCAACCAGACCCGGCTATCTTGACTATCCACCCTCCAGGCGTGCCTCCCACTTCAATAGCGGGGTCCCTCCTTGTTCGTTAACCCACCCTCCCCCACTAACCAGCCAGGAGGCCTAACCACCCCCCCAAGCAACTACCCCCACCCTTAACCCATTCATTGATACAGTGGGTACATCATGCCCATATAATATGGGCATGATTTAACACTATGCCAGTCAATGGTCAACCTAAACAAAACAATCACAAACAAAAACCAATGCATTCCAAACAATCTCAAACTAAAAACAAATAAAGAAGTAAACCGACTAAAATTACCACCAATCAATCAAATCCAAAATAAAGACCAGAATAAACAATTAAAACAACAAAACCATGAATAAATATCTAAATAAACTGCATCATTCAAAATCAAAAGTAAAAAAATAATTCAACATTAAAAAGCAAACACCAATCAAAAGCCAGAAATAAACTATTTAAAACACCAGAAAAAAATCCTGAACACTACATCAATATGCAATATAAATAGCATACATTTTAAAATCAATTTAGAATTTAAAATCAAAGAAGCAATATATATTTGCCAAAACAACCATTGCATCTTACTGTATGTATGCATTTATAGCCCTACATAAATAGATTTGGAATGAATGTGTAAAAAAAAATGCAATCACAACTAAATACAATAACAAAAACCTGTAAATGAAAAATAACATACATTCAATATTTTTCCTTACCATTTAGATGTCTTCACCCTCCGATTCCCGTGGAGTACAGGGGCAGCAGATACCTTACGGCCGGGTGTATCGAACACCTTCCAGAACTCTCTGGGGAAGGATCTGATATCCTGTGTGAGGTCGGATCTTCGTTCCCAGATGGGACAGGCCCAGGCAAGAGCGTTGTCTATGAGACGAGAAACAATATATGCCACTTTGGCACAGGGTGCTGTGAAGCGGGATGGATTCATTTAGAATTGAATAAAGCACTGGTTAAGAAATCCCCGGCACCCGTGGGGGTCACCCCCATAGCGATTAGGAGCAGGTAACCGGGGCTCTTGGGAGATGTGTGAAGAGGGCATAGTGGCAGACTAGGAGACAGCAGGAGCAAGAGGAGAGTGAGGCTCTTGGAGAGAACGGGTGAGAGACCTGAAGTTCTCCTGAAGGGAACGCATGCTTTGATCACTAACCACTAATTTTTCCTCAATACTGGACAGGTACTGGTAGCTTGCGTGTGTGCTCAGGACTCTTACTGCCTCAGCTGGGTCAAAGTTTGTGTGGCTGAGCATACTGTAAAGCGTAGCTCACCACAAACGAAGCACGACCACGGTGCTGAGGTAACTGAGTAACGCCAACCCACAGCCACGCGGGCACGCCTAGAATGTAGATTGGTCGTGCAAACCAGGTCAGGAATATAGACGTGAGTGTAGTAGAGGGTACTTGCCGGATCAGGATTGGAGAGTAGCGGATCATCGGGGAATGTAGCCAAGTTCAGGATTGGAGAGTATCAAATCGTCGGGATACGTAGCCAGGTTCAGGATTGGAGAGTAGCGGATCATCAGGGTGCATAGCCAGGTTCAGAATAGGAGACTGGAGGAAGGTAGGTATATATCCGAAGCAGGAGTAGAGAGGTCAGGAGTCCAAGGTACGTAGCAGGGTCAGGCATCGGCAGGATCAACAATCAAGGCAAAAAAAGGCAAAGCAGGAAATGCAGGAACAGGATGTGGCAAGCCATGGCGTAACACAAGACTATGCTCAGCAATGAGTGTCTGGAGCAAGAGGGTATATAAAGGAAGATCCTCCAATGAACAGCCAGGGCGGAACCAGGAAACCGAATCCTAGAGGCTGCTGGTGCCCACAGGTGTGCCCTATGATGCAGCCTGATCAGGAATGGAGGCGAGGCCAAGTGCGCGCCGACCCATATGCATCACTGAGGTCAGGGGGCGGAGACCGGAGGGCAAGTCACTCCCACGCTGGTCCTATCCGTCACCAGGAAGGGGGCAGAGACTGGGGCGTGAGTCAGAGGGGAGGCTGGACGAGCGCACTTGCCACGCGCCAGAGCGGGGAGCAGAAGCCCACGGGTGGGCAGACAGGCCGCGCACGGTCCGAGCGCACGCACTTAACGGGGCTGTGAGACTGCGTATCCAGGGTGTCCGTGGCAGCAGGTGTTTCCAGGTGAGGAGACTGTCTCCAGGATGGCGGATCCTCCCAGCTAACACGGTACCAATACATATATGATTTTTTTTGTTTGTTTTATTTTTTTCTCAATGCTTAGATATGGGCAATATCATTATAAACTATTGAAGACAATGAGTAGCTGCCGGATAATGAATGATCATAAATGATAATCAAAACTAGCAATAACAATTTGCCACCCTAACTGTTAGTAAGACTACATTAGGCAAGAATATGCTTAGGCACGTTCTATAGTGCCGGGCACGTGCTATGCCGTGCGTGCGCGCGGGTTTTTAGTTGGCTGATGTCAGTCAGCCTTTCTATAGAAGGGCCGCGCGCGCGCACTGCAGAGAGAGGGGAGCCGACAGACAGCGGCGAAGATGAGGAATTTCATCTTTTCGCGCCACTGACTGCGCTGAAATGTATGTATGTGTGTGTATGTGTGTATGTATGTATGGTGTATGTGTACGTGCGTAAATAACTGCAGAAGTAAAAAAAAAATATTTATTAAAGTTTTTTTTCTTTAAAAAAATCTTACTTTCACTCACACAACCCATGCACACACATATAGTCACACATACATACACATACATACACACACATACACACATATACCTTACCTGCAGCTCCCGGCACTATAAACAGAAAAGCATGCGGCACATGCACGCGTGTTCGCATAGGAACGCACGGCTGCATATTACAGCCCTTAGATTAAATTATTTCAATGGTCCTATGATGTTAAAGGGAGCTATCTGATGAGGCGTGGAGAAAGACAATTGGAATTTCTTTCGGCTGCACTGCTGTCCTGGTAATATTGGGACCACAGGAGAAATCCAGACAACGGCGTCAGCACTGAGTATTTCACTTCTCCCTCACTGCCCATTGAAATGCACATACTGGTATCATGTATGGGCTGCATGTAAGAGCACATTTTATTGTCTTTAATTGTAGTAGATGATCTGCACCATTGGTTGTTCCTTTTATTCCCTTGAGGACCATCTGACACACACATTATTACATCTTATTCTCATACGGGGCACTCAACTCCACAGTCCTTAGATCAACCCCAAGCTCTTTTCAGAGATAGTATGGGGCTTATTCTAGTAGGTTTGATAACCAACTCATAATGCTTTCTTAGCACTTTCCGTACGATTTGGCAGATTTGCTATTCAGAAAGCTTTGATGACCGGTCAAGCTTATACGGGGAGTGCATTTTCCCAATCGATCTCGCTCCAAGCCAAATACACTAAGCAGGAGCTTCAAAAAGCAAAATAGTGCCATTTCGAAAATATAACGCTATTTTAGTAGCCTTGAATCTCATCAAGGCTCTGAAATTTCGAGCTTATCACAGATCTCATCTCGCCACCCCAAGGGTGCATCGGATTGAAGCTGGGAGTCTTTGGAGCTGATACAAATTAATACCAGTTCCGAAGACCCACCACAGGCCAAATACCACCTTCACCCACCCCTGCTACCTACAATAAACATTAAAACACAATACTAGCCAATATACCCATTCATTGCCTGTGTTGTTACCTACAGTATGCCCTCAATGGAGGCAAAGATAACCCTAATGGGAATGAATGGGTACCCCCTCTACCCCCAACAACCATAATATTACAGTACAGTAATGGGCAAAATGACTATTATGCAGATCGGGATAATAGCTAATTTGCCCATTCAAAATAAAACATTATCCAGCCAGCATAAAGTAAATAAAAGTTCTTCTTACCCCTGCCAGGATGAAGGCCATCGTCATCACCGTCCTCTGCATCCATATCCTCCATGGGCAGCAACAGTTCAATAAAAATACAAACTAATGGCCACTAACACCTTAATCACCTTAGCAGTTAGAAACTGCAATAGTAATTAAGGGGTTAACCCCCCTCCACCGCTACCCACTCGGGAGGCCTAACCACCCTCCCCGGGGAAACTACCCCACCCTCTACCCATTGATTGGCACAGCCTAAATGTTACGTTTGTCTGAAGCACTTATTCCCGTGACCTGTTATTTATATTATATTATTTGTTATTTATATGATTACCACGTGTATTACTATTGTGAAGCGCTATGTACATTAATGGCGCTATACAAATAAAGACATACAATACAATAATATGGGCATGATTAGCCACTATGGCCGTCAATGGGCAACCTAAAAAAAATACAGCACCAAAAAAACACAACAATAAAAAACAATAAAAAAAACAAGCATCCACACACAACAATTAAATAAATCAAGCACCTAAAAAAACAACAATTAAATTAAACAAACACTTAAACAACACAACAATTAAATAAAAAAGAAGCCCTACAAATACATAACAATTAACTAAAAACAAGAATAAAAAAAACCAAAACATAACAATTAAAAACAAGCATTTGCCAAAAAAATGCCTTGTCTGTCACTGTATTTATCTATAGCCTGAAATGGGCATAGATAAACACATTGGCAGTCAATAGCAACCTAAAAAAAAAAAAAACAATCATCAAAAAACACAATTATAAAAAACAAGCATACAAAATCAGAATTAGATCAACCAAGCATACAAAACCAGAATTAGAAAAAACAAGCATAAAAAACACAATTAGAAAAACTAAGCCGCAAAAAAACACAATTAAAAAAGCCAAGAATAAAAAAACACAATAAAAAACAAGAATAAAAAAAACGCACTGAAAATAAAAACAATCAATGTTTTTCTTACTTTTTATGTTTTCACCATCCGATTCCATCAGCAACAGCAGGAACCTCTTGAGACTTGACGCAATAATCCTCAACAGCCGGTAAATCCATCTTCTTTCTTCATCTGTATCTTCGGTGCATTGTAATCAATTTAAATCCATAGGGCGGATGTTGTCCCGTCAGCTTCTTAAGCTCAAATGAGACTAGATAGGCCTTATATAAGGCCTGCCTGTGACATCAGATTTGAGTGTCAGATGGTACAGCTCCAATCCAGGTTTCATCTTTTTTTTTTTTTTTTAAGGATGTGATGTCATCTTTAAGGCAGGTATGTCACATTCTTAAAACAAAATAGCTGACATCACATGGTACTGTACTTCAACCAATCGGATTGAGAGATATACCATGTGAGGCATCACATGGTACATTCCCAATCCGATTGGTTGAAGTACCATGTGACATCTTCCTTTTTTTTAAAGGGATATGATATCTTAAAGGATGATGTCACATCATTTTAAAAAAAATGGATGCCATCACATGGTACTTCAACCAATTGAATTGTGAGTGTACCACGTGGTTTATCTCACAATCCGATTGGTTGAAGTACCATGTGATGGCAGCCATTTTTATTAAAAGGATGTGACATCAATGTTAGGAATGTGAGCACACAGCGCCACAGGCAGAGCTCACGGCTCTCTACTTACACTGCTCAGACCCTTCCGCTAAAACCATGCAAGCCCCCTTCGGCTGCATCACTTACCCCTCGGCATGGTGGGACGCTCCACGAGGTACTTTCTCCACGCTCTACACCGCAGCCGTCGGTGTGGAATCGCCGCTCCTTGCGCACGCACGCACCCCACGTTGCTTCCTCTCATGCGCACATCAGACTTACAGCGCACACACAACAGCCCCTGAACTTATCCCCACTCAGGCTCCGCCCCCAAACACTGCACGGTTACAATCTGGCTCTTGCTGAGTGTCACCTGGGCTCTAAGAACAGCAGCCAATGCACTGAAGCTCCCTGGGCTCCTCCAGGCATGCCCCCTCTTCTGGTTGGCTGTTCCAGCTTTATATACCCTCTCTGTCCTATGCTTCCTCACCCGTCATAATTTTTGTATGGGTGTTTCACAGTGCTTGTTCTTTGATTCTCTCGGTTTTGACGTGGCTTGGCAGACTTCCCCCTTTGGCTCTTGACTTCGGATTGTTCCTGTTTACGTACCTTCTTTCTCCCTTCGACCACGGCTCTCACCTCAATTCTTCCATACTTCTCCTACCCCTGATCTCGGCAACAGCAACAACCATTCTTCTGGAAAAAACGGTACCGGCAAGTATTCACGCAATACTCCCCATCTGGCTTGGCACCATCTAATACCACAACTCGGACACGTCCCTCGGTCTGTCGGTGTGTGTTTTCATACCTGCCACCTCAGTTCTAGGGACAGGTCTGCTCTGCGGGTTAGTCCGGCGTAACATTATGACGAGCCCACAAGACGCAGACCAGGCCGAACTGAGGCAAGCAATCTCTACGCTGATACAGCAAAACCAGGCCATGGCCGATCAGATTGTGGCCCTAACACGCCAAATGGACAAACTTTCGGCTCAGGTATCGGAAGCACCTGTACCTCTTTCTCCTCCACAGGCTGCGGAACCAGTCAGACCCAGCACTCTGGATGTGAAGATACCGCCTCCGAAGCCGTACGTCAGCAACCCGCAGGAGTGCAGAGGTTTCCTTAACCAGTGCGAGGTTCGATTTGAAATGTCACCCCTTCAGTACGACACCGGCCGGAAGAAGGTAACCTACGTGTACAACCTACTGATGGCAGCGCGCTGGCATGGGCCTCGACAATCTGGGAGTTGCACCCGCACCTGACACAAGACTACCTAGCCTTCAATGGTGAGTTCCGACAAGTCTTTGATTCCCTTGCACGCCGGGAGATGGCGTCTGTTTCCCTCCTCCAGATAACTCAGGGGCGAAGATCGATGACACAGTATGCAGTGGAATTTCGCACGCTCGCCGCCGAGACGAACTGGGGCAAAGAGCCGCTCGTCTCCGCATTCTGGCAAGGTCTCTCGGAGTCCATCAAGGACAAGCTTGCTCGGCAACCAAGGCCAGACCAATTATAGGTGCTCATTGACTTGGCCGTACGCATTGATCAACGCATCCAGGTACGACGCTCGGAGCATCAGCATGCCTGGCCATTAACCTTCCAAGCACCCTTTCCCATCTCTCCTTTGGTTCCTAGACCATCTCCTTCGCAGCAGCTGGCACTGGAGCCTCCTGAGCCAATGCAATGTAGATCCGGATTCCACTACGTCAACACCGCTACGCCGGCGGACTCTGTTTCTACTGTGGATCTCCTGAACATCTGGTCCGTGCATGCTGTTTGCATCCGGGAAATGAGAACACTCAGTAAATATGGGGGGCTCTCACTGGGTGTTATCTCTTCTCGTCCCCTCCCCAAGGAGGCACTGCCTAAGAAACTTACGATTCCTATTTCTTTCGCAGGCGCTGAGTTTCGCACATCTTCTGCTGCTTTTATCGATTCCGGTGCTGGAGGAAACTTTGCAGACCTCGATTTTGCCAAACAGAACATGATACCTTTGGTGAAGAAGGCCCAACCTCTTGCCTTTGTTGGGATTGACGGACGTTCGCTGTCTCCAGCCTTTATCTCGCTACAGACCGTACCTCTCCTCCTATCTATCTACTCCCACAGCGAGACCCTGGTCCTTGACGCCATCCAGGCCCCAGGTACACCGGTAACCCTTGGCCTACCTTGGTTGCAGAAGAACAACCCTCCCATTGACTGGGTTTCACCTACCCCCATCACCTGGAAACCGAGGTCAGGGAAGTCTCCCAAACTTTTGGCTAACACAAAGACTCAGGATTCCATTCTTCCCCCCGTGTTCTACCTTTTCCGCGAGGTCTTTAACACTCAGAACAATTGCCTCCTCATCGGTCCTACTGTACGATTGCCCCATCGATTTGGTCCAGGATACACATTGCCCAAGTCCAAGACTTACCCATTGTCGATACCTGAGTCTCAAGCCATGGATGACTACATAAAGGAGAATCTTGAGAAAGGATTCATACGGCCCTCCAGTTCCCCGGCGGGAGCGGGGTTCTTCTTCGTGAAGAAAAAGGATGGTACTCTGAGGCCATGTATTGATTACCGAGGCTTGAACGGTATCACCAACAAGAACCGCTATCCTCTCCCTTTGATCACGGAACTCTTCGATAAACTGTGAGGGGCTAAACAAATTTCCAAATTGGATCTCCGTGGGGCTTACAACTTGGTCCGCATCAGGCAGGGCGACGAGGGGAAGACGACCTTCAACACCCACAGTGGGCATTATGAGTACCTCGTCATGCCTTTTGGTTTATGTAACGCCCCGGCCATCTTTCAGGACTTTATTAATGACGTATTTCGTGAGGTGCTCAACATCTTTGTTATTGTCTACTTAGATGACATTTTGATCTTCTCCAAAAATCTCCAGGATCACATTCGTCACACTTCGTACGTCCTCTCACGTCTACTCAAACATCACCTGTACGCCAAACTAGAGAAGTGTACTGTACCTTCCATCAACGCTCTACCAAATTTCTTGGCTACATTATTTTGGACGAAGGCTTTTTGATGGATCCAGGTAAACTCCAGGCAGTTACGGAATGGCCAAGACCAGAAACTCTCAAGGCAATCCAGCACTTTTTAGAATTTGCGAACTACTATCGGAAGTTCATTCGTAATTTCTCCACCCTAGTGGCCCCATCACGGCGTTGACTAGAAAAGGGGCTGACCCTTCTGCCTGGTCCGCCGAAGCTATCTCCGCCTTCCAGGTCCTTAAAGAGGCATTCGTCATGGCACCGATCCTGCGCCACCCCAACACGGATCTTCCCATTGTAATAGAAGTTGACGCATCGGACTGCGGTGCAGGGGCAATACTATCAAAGAGGTTCTCGCCCCAGGATAAACTTCACCCTTGTGCGTATTTCTCCAAGAAATTCTCCTCCGCCTAGAGGAATTATGATGTCGGCAACAGAGAGTTATTGGCCGTTAAGATAGCACTAGAAGAGTGGAGACATCTGTTGGAAGGGTCAAAGGAGCCATTTTCTATCTTAACAGACCACAAAAATTTACTGTATATTGAAGGAGTCATCGCCTCGGTCCTCGACAAGCTCGCTGGGCACTCTTCTTCTCTCACTTCAACTATCACCTATCCTACATAAAAAAAAAAAACAAAAAAAACAAAACTGTGCGCTACTACCTAACTACCTATAAAGTTTAAATGTATAAATATATACAGTGCAGTGACTATACCATCAATTTAGTGATAAAAAATGTATAAAAAATTAAACCACAACTCCCACAGTGAGGTAGTTAAACATTAAATAATAAGTGCCACATAACCGTGTTGGGGATAATGGCGTCTGCAGCTGTAAACGCAGGGGTGGCTCAGCACCCCACACACACTAAGAGAAGGGAAACAAAAGAAAACAGCGCACAACGCCAAATAGTGAAGCAAATTCAACAATATATTATAGATTTAAAAAGGGGGTAATATATCTGCGTACATAAAAAAGGTTGGTAAAAGGCATGTAGTGTGTATCACACTGTTTACCACTCGGCTGTTAGCTGTAGATTCAGGTGCTTGCTTCCCTCTGCTGCTGCAGCTCAGTTGATTCTGGGGCAGGACGTCAGTCTTTTCACTCCCAAGGGGATTTCCCTTCATGCAGCCAGGTTCAGCAGCTGGTACTGGGGCTCGGTGAAATCGCTCCTGCTTCCTAGCCGATATGAAGCTGCTCCTGTACCTTGGCAGGTGTATCCTCTGCAGAGAGGTTAAAACGCAGCTTGCTGCTGTCTTCACAGCAGTGGTGGATTCAATAGGGAAGTTTGAACAGTCTTACAGAGTCTCTCACAAGTGTCCAAAACAGCACACAGGATGAAATAAAAACAGGACAGGCCAACACATAGACAAAGGCCAATGTACATCCAACTAGTTTCGTAGAATTAACTACTTCTTCAGGGAATAATTAGGCCATTACCCAGAGGTCTTAAATACCTCACATAGATACCTTATTGGTCAACCAATTAGGGATCGACCAATCATCTATAATAGGTAATGGTCTGCGTGATAGGGAAGATGTGTAATTTACTTTTAAAACAACAACTTTATTAACAAGAAAACAAAAACACAACAATACCTATTTAATATAAACTTACATATAGACAAAATCTAGCATCCTATCCTACATCCCTGGAACGAAGAACGTGAAGGCAGATGCATTGTCCAGACAATACTCCTCAGAAGACAGGCCTGAGGCATCTTTGGAACCCATCCTACCTCCTGAAAGAAATTTGGCTACTTCCACCTTCAAATCGCTAGACAAGATCAAAAGGGACCAGCAACAGATCCCTTCAAACATGGCCATCCCCTCTAACAGGCTCTTTTCGTTTCGCCCAGATTCATTCCAGAGGTCCTAGATTGGGGACACTCTTCTAAACCCGCAGGTCACCCGGGCTTCAGAAGGACGTTAGACTTAATTCGTCGGAACTTTTGGTGGCCTAGTATGTCTAAAGACATTGTGGAATACACTCGCGCTTGTCCTGTTTGCACCCAGAACAAGACACTTCCACAGAGACCTCAGGGACTTCTCCCATTGCCAGTGCCTGCTCGTCCATGGTCCCATATCTCCATGGATTTCTTAGTCGATCTCCCTAGGTCTAGGGGCTAACCATTTTAGTTGTCGTAGACAGGTTTTCGAAGATGGCCCACTTCATTCCCCTCAAGGGTCTGCCCTCCTCTCCCGCCCTAGCAGACATGTTCTCTGAGCATATCTTTAGGATCCATGGCATTCCATCTTCCATTGTCTCTGTCAGAGGATCCCAGTTCGTCTCCACCTTCTGGGCGACCTTCACTAAAAGATTGGGAATTGTCTCTTCCTTCTCCTCTGCATACCACCGCCAGTCTAATGGACAGACAGAGAGAACTAACCAGTCACTGGAAATATACCTCAGGCATTTCATCTCTGATTCCCAGGACGATTGGTCCCAACTCCTCCTGTGGGCAGAGTACACGGTCAATTCGGCCCGAAGCGAATCCACCCGAGAATCGCCATTCTTTGTCAATTATGGGTTTCACCCTGAGACAGGGGGTGCCCAATGCTACATCCCATTGACAAAACATATATGATGAAAAGTATAAAGTAAAATACTTCAATAATAATAATATTAAATACTTGGTTATTTAGTTAACCCTTTGGCCAAAGCGTAATAAGCCTGCATACCAACGTCAAGGTATAACCAAATTAATGAATGTCCTACACTACACTACACTACACTGTGAACCTTTCCTTTTACCCTCCCTGCTTACCTATTTCCAATGTTGGTTCTGGGGTACCGGCGGTACATGAACGGATTTCCACTATCCAAGACATTTGGTCCAAGGTACAATCGTCTCTCCACAAGGCCGCCGATACTGCTAGACTTCAGGCCAATCGCCACCGTCGGCCGGCACCCAACTACAAGCCAGGGGATTTAGTATGGCTCTCTTCAAGAAACATCCGCATGAGAGTTCCTTCCCCTAAATTGGCTCCTAGGTTTTGCGCCACTTTCCCGTGGTGGAGCAGATTAACCCTGTGGCGTTTCGCCTTAAACTACCACCCTCCATGAGGATCCCAGACGTTTTTCATGCCTCGCTGTTAAAACCCCAGATTGCCAATCATTTCTTTTCTAAACAGACCAACTAGCCAGACCCAGTCACGGTACTCAATAACGAAGATTACGAGGTACAAGCCTTTCTGGACTCCCGCATCTCAGGGGGCAGCTTTAGTTTTTGGTCCACTGGAGGGGTTTCGGACCCGAGGAGAGGTCTTGGGTTCTGCTCAAAGACATCCATGCGCCCAGCCTCCTGAAGACTTTTAGGAGGAAATTTCCGGAGAAGCCGTTCTTGGATCGTCCTGAGGCCGATCCTAAAGAGGGGGGTACTGTTAGGAATGTGAGCACACAGCGCCACAGGCGGAGCTCACGGCTCTCTCCTTACACTGCTCAGACCCTTCCGTTACAACCATGCAAGCCCCCTTCAGCTGCATCACTTACCCCTCGGCATGGTGGGACGCTCCACGAGGTACTTTCTCCACGCTCTACGCCACAGCCATCGGCGTGGAATCGCCGCTCCGCACCCACACGTGCACCCCACATTGCTTCCTCTCATGCGCATGTCGGACTTACAGCGCACATACAAAAGCCCTTGAAATAATCCTTGCTCAGGCTCCGCCCCCAAACACTGCACGTTTACAATCTGGCTCTTGCTGAGTGTCACCTGGGCTCTAAGAACAGCAGCCAATGCCCTTAAGCTCCCTGGGCTCCTCCAGGCACACCCCCTCTCCTTGCATATATAGTTACATAGTAGATGAGGTTGAAAAAAGACATAGGTCCATCAACTTCAACCTATGCTAATTTTAGACAACAGATACTTTATCTTATATCTACACTTACTTATTGATCCAGAAGAAGGCAAAGAAAAAACCCCATTAAGGGGAAAAAATAATTCCTTCCTGACTCCAAGAATTGGCAATCGGAATAATCCCTGGATCAACATTCTTCCCATGTTTACTTATTTGGTATATCCCTGTATACCTTTCCTTTCTAAAAAGATGTCCAACCTTTTTTTGAACAAATTTATTGTATCTGCCATCACAGTCTCCATGGGTAATGAATTCCACATTTTAGCTTCCCTTACTGTAAAGAACCATTTCCTTTGTTGCTGCTGAAATCTCAATTCCTCCAACCTTAAGGGATGGCCCGAGTTCTTAATACTGCCTGTGGGATGAATAGTTCTTTTGAAAGCTCCTTGTATTGTCCCCGAATATATTTGTATATAGTTATCATATCCCCTCTTAGACGCCTATTTTCTAATGTAAATAAATCTAATTTAGCTAGCCTCTCCTCATAAGTTAGATTGTCCATCTCCTTTATTAATTTGGTGGCTCTTCTCTGCACTCTCTCTAGCTCCATAATGTCTTTTCTTAGGATTGGTGCCCAAAATTTTACTCCATATTCAAGATGTGGTCTTACTAGTGCTTTGTAAAGGGGCATAATTATGTTTACTTCCCTTCCACCCATTGCCCGTTTGATGCAAGATAACATCTTGTTTGCTTTTGCAGCTACTGCATGACATTGGGCACTATTGCTAAGCCTGCTGTCTAAAGCACTCCTAAATCCTTCTCCATCAAGGATTCCCCCAATATATCTCCATTTCATTTGTAAGTCACCTTTTTATTCTTGCAAAACAAATGCATAACCTTACATTTACCTGTATTAAACTTCATTTGCCATTTACCTGCCCACGTTTCCAGTCTCTCCAAGTCCTTCTGAAGAGAAATTACATCCTGCTCTGATTCTATTACCTTACACAATTTAGTATCATCAGCAAAGATGGAGACTTTCCTCTCGATCCCAACCTCAAGGTCATTAATAAACAAGTTAAAAAGCAGGGGTCCCAGTACCGATCCCTAAGGTACTCCACTCACGACTTTAGCCCAACCTGAAAAAGTTCCATTTATGACAACCCTCTGTTGTCTGTCCTTTAACCAGTTTTCAATCCAGGTGCATATATTATTACTGAGTCCAATTTTCTTTATTTTGTACACCAACCTCTTGTGTGAAACCGTATCAAAAGCCTTTGCAAAATCTAAGTAGACCACATCAACTGCATTACCCTGGTCTAAATTCCTACTTGCCTCCTCAAAGAAACAAATAAAGTTAGTTTGGCAAGATCTATCCTTCATAAATCCATGCTGACTATTACTAATAATTTTGTTTTCCATTAGGTATTCCTGAATATTATCCCGTATTAAACCTTCAAGTAGTTTCCCTACTATTGAAGTCAGGCTTACAGGTCTGTCATTTCCCGTTTGTGATCTACTGTAGCTCCCTTTTAAATATAGGCACCACATCTGCTTTACGCCAATGTTGTGGTACTGAGCCTGTGGAAATGGAGTCCTTGAATATTAAATATAATGGTTTGGCTATTACTGAACTTAACTCCTGAGAACTTTTGGATGTATGCCATCGGGGCCAGGTGCCTTAGTTGCTTTAATTTTTTCAAGTCGCTTATGAACTTCTTCCTCAGTTAACCAATTGTTCATTAATATGGAGGTTGTGGCTGCCTCCTGTGGCATTACTATTGAACTTGATTCTTCCCTGGTAAACACAGAGGCAAATAATTTGTTTAATACCTCAGATTTTTCCGTATCTCCAATAATCTGCCTACCCACCTCACACTGAAAGGGTCCTATATTTTCTTTTCTCATTTTTTTGCTATTAAGGTACTTAAAGAACTTTTTAGGGTTGACCTTACTTTCTATTGCAATCCTTTTTTCATTATCCATTTTTGCTCATTTGATTGCCCTTTTGCAATTTTTGTTACATTCCTTATACTTCTGATACGATGTCTCCGTCGCTTCTGACTTAAAAAATCTAAACGCCTTCCTCTTCTTATCTACTTCCTCCCCTACCTGTTTATTTAGCCACATTGGTTTTGACTTATTTCTTTTATACTTATTACCCATGGGTATAAACTAACAAGTGTGCTTTTCTAACAATGTTTTAAAAACTGCCCATTTATCTTCTATATTTGTCCCTGCAAAAACATCATCCCCTTGTATTACTACTAGATTAGACCTCAGTTTATTAAAATCTGCCTTTCTAAAGTTTAAGGTCTTTGTTGAACCCAATAAATCTATTTTTTGATCATTTATTTCATATGAGACCATGTTATGATCACTGTTACCCAAATGTTCCAGGACTTAAATATTTGTTATTACTTCTACATTGTTTGATATGACCAAATCCAGTATTGCCCCTCTCCTGGTTGGTTCCTCAATAATTTGGGTCATATAATTGTCTTTAAGCCCCCCCAAAAACCTGTTTCCTTTTGTTGTAACGCTAATCTCATTGCCCCAGTCTAGTCTGGATAATTAAAATCCCCCATTATGCAAACATGACCCAGTTTTAATGCCTTTTCCATTTGCAAAAGTATTTTAGCTTCCTCAATCTCACAGATATTTGGTGGTTTATAGCATATTCCCACAAACATTTTCTTAATACTTTTACCTCCACTGCTAATTTCTAGCCACAAAGTCTCTACATTTTCATAATTCCCTTCATAAACATAATTCCTTATAATAGGGTTTAAATCCGGTTTAACATATAAACATACTCCACCTCCCCTTCTATTTGTTCGATCCTTCCAAAAAAGGGAATAACCCTCTAAATTAACTGTCCAGTCATGAGTTTCATCCCACCATGTTTCAGTAATGCCTATGATATCATACTGCTCCCTTGCAGCTATTAATTCAAGCTCCCCCATTTTATCTGTCAGGCTTCTTGCATTAGCAAGCATGCATTTAAGTTTTTTTCAGCCAGTACTATTATCTTATCTGCTCCTTCCTTTCTGCACCCACTTGGTTTATTCTGCAGAAGTTTTCTAGTATTATCTGTATTTACTATGGGTGTCTCACAGCTTGTCAAACTCGCACTTGCCCCATTATACCTCCATACCACCTTGTATCCTCCTCTATTCCATTTAGTTCATTATGTGTTTCATTCCCCTCCCCCCCTCCATCCTAGTTTAAAATCTCCTGGTTGGCTGTTCCACCTTTATATACCCTCTCTGTGGTGTGCTTCCTCGCTCGTCATAGTTTTTGTATGGGTGTTTCACAGTGCTTGTTCTTTGATTCTCTCGGTTTTGACGCGGCTTGGCAGATTTCCCCCTTTGGCTCTCGACTTCGGACTGTTCCTGTTTATGTACCTTCTGGCTCCCTTCGACCACGGCTCTCACCTCGATCCTTTCATACTTCTCCTACCCCTGAACTCGGCAACGGCAATGACCATTCGTCTGGAAAAACAGGTACCGGCAAGTATTCACGCAATACTCCCCATCTGGCCTGGCACCATCTAATACCACAACCCGGACACGTCCCTCGCTCTGTCGGTGTGTGTATTCATACCTGCCACCTCAGTTCTAGGGACAGGTCTGGTCTGCGGGCTACTCCGGCGTATCAATCATCCCTTAAGATGATGTCACATCCTTTAAACAAATAGAAGATGTCACATGGTACTTCAACCAATCAGATTGGTGATGTACCATGTGATGCCTCACATGGTATATCTCACAATCCGATTGGGTCTAGTACCATGTGATGGCAGCCATTTTGTTTTAAGGATGTGACGTACCTCCCTCGAAGATGACGCCACATCCTTAAAAAAGAACCCTGTCACATTGTACAGCATCTAATCGGATTGGAGCTATACCATCTGACACTTAAATGTGATGTCACAGGCCTGTCCCATCTCATTTGACCTTAAGACGCCAACGGGACAACATCCGCCTTTTGATTACAATGGACAGATGAAGATACAGATGAAGATAAAGAAGAAGATGGACTTACCTGCTGTTGAGGATCATTGCGTCGAGTGTCAAGAGATTCCTGCTGTTGCTGATGGCGCAAAATTGGAGGTTGAAGACGTCAAAAGTAAGACAAATATTGATTGTATTTGTTTTTTCAGTCTTTTTTTTATTCTTGTTTTTTTAATTCTGTTTTTTGCTGCTTGGTTTTTCTAATTGTGTTTTTTTTATTCTTGTTTTTTTTTTAGGTTGCACATTGACTGCCAATGTGTTTATCTTTGCCCATTCTGAGCTATTGATCAATACAGTGACAGGCAATGCTTTTATTGGCAAATGCTTGTTTTTAAATTATTGTTATGTTTTGTATTTTTGTTTCTTGTTTTAGTTAATTGATATGTATTTGTAGGGCTTGTTGTTATTTAATTGTGTTACATAGTTACATAGTTACATAGTAGATGAGGTTGAAAAAAGAGGTACGTTCATCAAGTTCAACCTATGCTAAATTTAGACAACAGATACTTTATCATATATCTATACTTACTTATTGATCCAGAGGAAGGCAAACAAAAACCCCCAGTGTCATATCATCCAATGATATCTCATAAGGGGAAAATAAATTCCTTCTTGTCTCCAAGAATTGGCAATCGGATTATTCCCTGGATCAACATTCTTCCCATGAATACTTATTTGGTATATCCCTGTATACCTTTCCTTTCTAAAAAGATGTCCAACCTTTTATTGAACAAATTTATTGTATCTGCCATCACAGTCTCCATGGGTAAGGAATTCCACATTTTAACTGCCCTTACTGTAAAGAACCCTTTCCTGTGTTGCTGTTGAAATCTCCTTTCCTCCAACCTAATGGGATGCCCCCGAGTCCTTTGTACTTCCCTTGGGATGAATAGTTAATTTGAAAGCTCCTTGTACTGTCCCCAAATATATTTGTATATAGTTATCATATCCCCTCTTAGACACCTCTTTTCTAAGGTAAATAAATCTAATTTAGCTAGCCTATCCTAATAAGATAGATTGTCCATCCCTTTTATTAGTTTGGTGGCTCTTCTCTGCACTCTCTCTAGTTCCAGAATGTATTTTCTAAGGAGTGGTGCCCAAAATGTTACTCCATATTCAAGGTGTGGTCTTACTAATGCTTTGTAAAGGGGCATCGTTATGTTTACTTCTCTTCCATCCATTGCCCTTTTAATGCAATATAAAATCTTGTTTGCCTTTGCAGCTACAGCATGACATTGGGCACTATTGCTAAGCCTACTGTCTACAAGCACTCCTAAATGCTCAGCTGGAAGAGGATCTTCCCTGGATCCTCATAAAGTAGGTAGAAGCAGGATAACAGCAAGCGCACCGAGAGAAAATAATAAAAAATATAAACATTACTCACGAGTCTTTAATGACTCCTGGAAAACATATGAAATGAATGTGGTATGGGAAATGGGGGAGGGTATGGGGTATAAGGAAAATGATAACAATTAATCAGATTATTATAATTTTCCCTATTCCCTATACCTTCCCCCATTTCCCATACCACATTAATTTCATATGTTTGCTAGGAGTCATTAATGACACGCGATTAATGTTTATAATTTATATTACTTCCAGCACCTGCCTGAGCATTGTATATGTTTCCCTGTGTTCCTGGCCACCTTAGGTTCTAGTTACTGAGCCTTCCTTGTTTGTGAGCCTTCCCTGTTCCTGTTGCTGTGCCTAGCCTGTTGCTTAGCCTTGCTTATTTGTGAGCCATCCTTGTGGCTTCCCTGTTCCAGAGGCTAGCCTGTTGCTGTGGCAAGCCTGTTCATTTGGAATCCCTGTTGCCAACCCCAGACTGTGACCCTGACCTTGCTGCCTGCCACCTGCCCTGACCCTTTGCCTGTTGCCTGGACTTTGCACCACTGCCGCCAGCCCTGACCTCCTGCCTGCTTTCTGAGTACGGATACTCTTACAGGACTCTGGTCAGTTAATTTACATCCCTACCTCAGCCCTGCGGGTTCACTTCCTGATCGGAGATGAGCACCATCACAATGTTTTATTTTGAATGTGCAAATTAGCTATTGTCCATATCTGCAGAATAGTAATTTTGCCCATTAGTGTACTGTATGTGTTGAGGGGAGTTGTTGGGAGTAGAGGAGGTGGGTAGTAGGGTTGTTGTATTTTTTAGTGTTCTTGGGGATAGAGGGATTGGATGAAGGGGGAGTTGCCCCAAGGGTGGGTGGTTAGGCCTCTCAGGTGGGTAGCAGGGGTGCTCAGGATACCTGGGGACTGCTTCTCTGATGGAATTGGAACCAAAAGTGAGTTTTCTCTTACATACTATAACTATGTTATTATGATTGGGACAATTTCTGTACTGTTCATTGTGCTGGCTAGCACTAGGTACTAGTCCCTTGCCCTATTAGGGTACAGTATGTTATTATTGCTCACCATCATATTGGAGTGTTCCCAACGGAAGAATTATTATTTAGTATTGGGACTCATATATTCTGATGCACCGGTTACCCACATTTTGGGTAGCAGGAGTGGTTAACCCCTTCATTACCATAGCAGTTATCACGCTATGGTAGTGAAGGGGTTAACTCCTCTTGCAACCTTCCCGGCATTAGCACAGAAAACTAGTCAGGATGAGAATCCTAGCTAGAAAAAGAAACCCACAATTGCACTCTATGGGGACAACATTAGGTGGGACAAAATATAAACCCAAGCTAGTAGCGTAAAGTGACAAAAGACGCAAAAAAATAAATAAATAATAAAATAACCTTCCCGGCATGCCTAACCACCCACTCTGGGGCAACTACCCCCTTCATCCACCTCCTCTGACCCCAATAAACAGGGTACTTGGGTTTAACCTTTCATTGCCTTAGCGGCAAGATGCTAAGGTAATGAAGATGTTTTTATTCAAATTTGAATATTAGTGTGCAGGAACAGGGGGTCTCCTGAGTTGAACCGTGTTTATTTCAGCCTTGGGGACCCCTGCTTCCTGAGTTAGAGGCCCCGTTATGGGGTACCGGTATCTCCCCTGTGTTTAAATCTCCAGCGTCACATGGCCGGGACATTTAAATGCACAGGAGATACCGGCACCCCATGCTGGGGCTTGTATCTCAGGAAGCAAGGGGACTCGGACCTGAAATTAATGCGGTTCAGCTCTGGAGACCCCCTGCTCCCATAAACTAGTGTTAAAATTTTAATTAAAATACTACGATCGCCTGTGAGAGCTGTACTGGGAGAGTCGGCTCTCTATATGCAGCTCTCTATGCAGCTGAGGCCAGATCGTAAAGGGAGAACTTTGAGAGAGTCTGTAATCTCATTGCTGCTACACCATGCAGTATTGGCATTTTCCTGCCTCATAGTTTGAGATGGTTTCAGATTCTTTCTGAATACCGTGATAGACAAATGACAAACTGTTCGGTGGGAACATGCTAAACCGTTCAAGATAGCAGCAAAGTTATCAAAGCTACTAGAATAGGCCCCTATGTGTCTCTGATATCCCTTAATTTATTAGGGAAATGTGAGTGCAATTTCCCCTTTCCTACCAACAAATTTATATCGCCATCAACGTATTGCGCCATTTGTGTTATTTTTTCTCTTTACAAACGTGGACCTGCACTCCCATTCATCAAAGACTAGAAAACTACACATTTACCTTAACATTCCCCAGCCGCTGAGGAAAGCTGGTAGAAACGGACCACAGCAGATGTTAAGCTAATATTAAGCTGCCCTGCTATTTTCCCCACAGCCCAGAGAAAGTTTGGTCTGGCAAGAACTATACAGTATACAAAGATAATGCTTCACACCTAAATGTAAATATAAAGATGGAAGTTACTAAACAATGATAAAATAAGCATGGAAAGCAGCAGTTTGACAGAGTTGGCATTAGCCAAACCACTAGAGTTACAAAGAAAAATGTGTTTAGACAAAACATGTAAACTGAAAACTCATTCATATGGCTAATCCACAACATTTCTTTGTGATGTCCCTGCCATTTGAATAGGCTGCATACAATCCATCTCGTATAAACAGCATGGTTTTGGCCTGTTAAAATAATTTGTACAACATCATGCACATACAGCAGTAAAGCCATCCTTCTTTTTACATGGGATCACAGAGGAAGTTACCATGTTCACAGGACAGGGAGTAATGTATGTATGAAATGTATGTACAGTATGTATGTATGTATGTATGTATGTATGTATGTACAGTATGTATGTATGTCTTTATTTATATTGTGCCATTAATGTACATAGCGTTTCACAGTAGTAATACACGTGACAATCATATAAATAACAAATGATACAAATAACAGATCATGGGAATAAGTGCTTCAGACTTAACAATTGACATTTAGGAAGAGGAGTCCCTGCTCTGAAGAGCTTACAATCTAATTGGTATGTAGGAAGAACGTATAGAGACAGTAGGAGAGCATTCTGGTAAGTGTGTCTGCAGGGGCCAAGCTTTATGTATCAGGTGTATAGTAATAGCCGCGGAGCTACTCATATGCTTAATTACAGTAAGCAGGAGTTTTTTAAGGTGGGTCTTAAAGGTGGATAGAGAGGGTGCTAGTCGGGTGTTGAGGGGAAGGGCATTCCAGAGGTGTCGGCCAGTCGGTGTGAGAGATTTAAGGCAGGAGATGCTTTAGATACAAAGGGGGTAGAGAGAAGAAATCCTTGAGCAGAATGCAAGAGTCAGGATCGTGCATAGCGAGAAATTAGGGCTGAGATGTAAGAAAGGGCAGAAGAGTGTAAAGCTTTAAAAGTGAGGAGGAGAATTGAGTGTGAGATGCGAAATTTGATAGGAAGCCAGGAGAGGGATTTCAGCAGGGGAGACGCTGAGACAGATTTAGGAAAGAGTAGAGTGATTCTGGCAGCAGCCTTTAGGATAGATTGTTGGGGGGACAGATGAGAAGCAGGAAGGTCAGACAGCAGGAGGTTACAGTAACCAAGTCTGGAGTGAATGAGGGTCTATGTCAGCGTTTGACATAATGTGAACATGATATTTGTTGCATGGTAAATGTGAGAATTAAATAATGAAGCTCTCTGGGGGTTATTTATTAAAGTCTAAACTATAAAACAGGAACAAAACTATTGCAAAAAACAGACCCATATTTAAACACATCCAAGTATTTACGAAGTACAAATGTGTATTCCCTCTAGCAATCTAAAAAATTTTTTTTAAAACATCATGTATCATACCTAGTATTTGGGGGAAAATGCCATTGTTGGCTATGGGCCTCCAATTCTTCATAATTGTATAATATGCACAGTAGATCAACTAATCTGGAAATACATATACCTTCCTAACATGCACTGCAATACATTCATCTCACTTGATTAGAATGCAATACCTTATGGATTAGGAACATCAGTTGATATGTGATAGATAGTCCTCCAAGTTCCACCAAGTTAACGAGACCTAAATAGAGAAATATATATATATATTTTTAAGTACTGTACATAACAGGTAAATATTATTCTGTATTGTTTAAAGAATAGAATAACTAGATGGATTTTAGTAACCTGTTAAAAAGATTCCTAATTGATAGGCCCACCATATAATGCATATAATCATCATGCTGGGGATTCCCAGTACCAAGAAAGACTTCCAGTCATTCAAACTCTCAGTAGACCAGCCTATAAGTAAAAAGGAAAGGACAAGATGACATAAAGATAATGTACTAGTGCTTATAAAAATGTAGGTCACATGGCTAATGTACCCCTCAAAAGTAGCATATGCCCTATATTTAAACCATTGACCGTTATTTGATCATGTTCCTAACATGGCTCAGCTGGGTTACTATCTCATGAGCTTTAAAATATGGACATTTACTCTTAAAATATTTATTTTTATAGTCACTTTATATCTAGTTTATTGACCATTACGCAATCCCAACTATTTAGCTACTAGGTGTTCTCTAAAGTTTACTACCTAATGTAGCTTTATCCTGTTGCTATTGCAAAAACACATAATATGCGAACCAGGGACCTGAAAATATGGAAAATCTTTGTAATTCATGTCCTAAGTATGTTAGGTAGGAGCAGAAGGGCTCATGCATTTTTTTAAGTGCAATGCATGAAATATCAGTGATACCTTTATAGTATTCTTCCATATTGTTAATCTGTGTTGCCCATGTTCAACTACTTTAAGATGCAATGTGACTACAATCATATAACAAGACATTTGAGCCCATATTTACTAAATGAAGACAGCTCACGTCTTATGGCATAGAACCACTTAGCACATATGGCTCTTAATCAATAGAAGATACAATCATTATTTATGAGAGCAATAAGCAGACAAGTTATGGACACCTCAAAAACTTTAATATACGTAAGTAAGCATATTTAATCTGAAATAGGATAAAGGAAATCAAAGAATGAATCCAAACACCTTTTTCTTAAAGTAATTTTTGAACTAGCCTTTTTATTCCACCAGTCAGTAATCCTTTCTATTTTTGATGTATTTTTAAAAGATAACTTTTTGTATGTTTTGGACCTCTTTTAAAATGTCTGTAATTATCTCTCATAGAAGTAAAAAGAACAAGGCTCTACTGTAGTTACTAAAGGGTTTTTATTACTTCAAAGGAGCACTGCAAATCTAGTATAAAAAAGGGTAGGCCTCAGCTCTGCAATTTGAATATATTTGTTTGAAATGACAAGTTGGAGAGTCCTGGACTTGTTCAATAATAAGTATTTTAACAGAAAAAAAATTAATGCGTAAGGACGTTTCACTAGTTTGTGTTATCCGCAATCTTAATTAAACATTTTGGAGACACTGCTCCTTTAAAGTCTTCAACAACAACAACAAAATATTTTCAGAAGGTTTCTTGGATTCCACTTTTATTACTCGTCTTAACAAATAACTGGACCAAAGTAGTCGGCTACCCATTGCAGTGCTGGCAGCACATTAGGTAATAATGTGAATGTAGCTTACCTGGCCATGTCTCTACGTAAAGTTTTCTCTGCCAGATATAGAGGAAAAGAGAGATAACTTGAGCAATGTTGATAACTGTGAAAGCCACTGCAGACCCTCTAAAAGAAGGACATTGGAATAGTTATAACCTACGTCCATCATTTTGGGTGTGTATATCTTCATGGATTCATTGCAATGACTGGTCTGTTGGTGAATCCCTACCTTTAAAATCATATGAACCTGGTTTAAGAACCAGTTTGAATTGCTTGTGACCTTGTGCAAATCACTTTATCTTGCACTATATCAAGCACTAAAATTACATCGATAAAATATGCAGCCAAGGGTTATTCCTGAAAGTTCTATATACAGCACTGCATACATTGTAAACTACATAAAGGAACAATAAACAAATATTATTAAAAATAATAGAAAAATAATAAGTTATATTTTTATTTACTGTATGGTGGAGGGTCACTTGTCACTTTTTTTTACCCACTATAACTTATATAATGTGGGGAATTAAAGGATAACCCAGAAGAAATTAGGGGGGTGGGGGGGGGGGGGGGCTTCATTAACCTGCAATAAAGGTTGGCACACTATGATTAGAGATGAATTATATTTTCTCCTAAATCTGAACCTGATGCAGATTGGTCAATTCCTTTGAGCAGCAGATTTCCGCGGATTAGTCGTAAAAGGCTGATTTGTTTTTGTTTTTACTATCAGTAAAAATACGAGGGGATCTATTATTGGATGCAATCCAGTCAGATTTCCAGTTTACGTTCAGGAGGAGTATTGGTAGTAGACTTTACTAAGTGATGGTGTGCTCTATTATTTGGTAGCCCAACACAACCTTCTAGTTACCGCCATATTTACTAACATGCTCCCCCTTCCCTGCTCCTACAGTATCCACTAAACCAGCTGGATTTCGTCACCTTATCCTCTCCCCTGCATTTTTGCTGGGTGGATCTGTTAGCAGCTGGAAGCAATCACTTAATGTCAGGACGCTCTTTGATATAAGACCACATGAGTCTCCCCAAAGGCAGTAGGTGAAGGTGTCAGCCATTTACTGATGTTTAATGATGTTTGAAATGTTCTATTACAATTCCCAAAATACATATTACCTCTAACTGGCCATAAAATGTCTTTATATTTAATGTACAACCTCTGTTCATTTAATGTAACCATGTAGTTTCATTATACAGTAACTCTGTGCCCAGGACATACTTGAAAATGAGAGGCAACTCTTAATTATTACTTCCTAATAAAACATTTTTATAAATAAGCTGTTGGACTGCACAGACGCTGTATCGCAAACATGTGGTCTTGAGTCTCAGATTAAAATTAGCCCATTTTAATGTAAGATCATATTACTACAGTATGCGGTAGCCATATCGCCATCCGTAGAACATCTTTCCTGTACCACCCATTTGAAGAAGGCAGTCTGGAAAAATTACATAGCTTTAAAGCTGTATTAACACCAAAGAATGTAATGGATATTTAAACCTAATAATTTTTGTATAATTATGGCATCATTTCTATGACATTTTTATTTAGTGATGCCTATTTTTTTTAATACATAAAAAAATATTATTGCTGTGCTTCTAATATTATAACAAAACCATATATTTTATGATGATTTATATTTTTCATCTATGACAGCATGTATATGCGGGGATTCACGAAGCTCAGTTACATGAGGGGAAATAGCATGGCATTACCAAAACAGGAACAGACATTACTGTATTTTGCCTATTAACGCCTTATTCACTAACAAATGCAAAAAACAACATCCGCAATTGGCTCATTGGCATAGGACTGCCGCTTAACATTAGGTTAATTTAACACTGGGTTATCTTTACATAATGTGGCTTTGAGGGCTGGTTTTATGGTGATTCCATCAGTGTGGTTGCACCGAGCTCTGCACTACCAGAGGTCCCAAGATCTTCCCCACAAAATTTAAACTGATTGCTGAGGAACAGCACTGGGCCTCTGTAACAGTCTCTTATCTTCTCTCTGGTTATTCCTCCTGCATCTTCTGATAGCGATGATGATGCGTCACCATGACAATGCAACATAAAATGGCGACATGTTGCTGTGACATCACGTTGCCATGACATCTCAGATATGAGGAGCAGGAGGAGATGCCGAAGAGAAGGTAAGAGGCCCCGCGCCTACCCGACACACAGCCCCACCGAATTAGAAGACAGCCCTCATGAAGTTATATACGTAGTCTTGGCGTTACACCCATCCAGACCAAGAGAGATACTGACCATTTTAGTTGAGGTCTATTTATATATCTTTAAATAGATTCACGGGTAGATGATTTTACCCAAAGTAGGTAAAATAGGGTCAGAAATGGACTTGTATCAGCTACAATTTGTCCTCTCTAACAGTCTCCTCTTACGTGACTAGTGGGATAACCTCTAGCTGATACAAGTCCATTTCTTACCTTATTTTACCTACAATGGGTAAAATTATCTGCGCTCCACCAACCCAAAGAAACGACTATTTATTTTAATAGACTAAGCACACAGTTTATGTGAAGGTTGGAGCTGCAAAATCTATTTTTTATTTCACAAAAGTAACTTTATTATTATATCATATTTTGTAATTTGGAGAACTCCCCCCCCCCCCCCCCACTGCTTTATGCACTACACAGGTGGAGATCCCACCTGAGATACTTGGGAAATATGCTAATTTAAATATAGTCTTTATATTTTTCAGGCTTCTTGTTATGTGTATTAACAAGTATAACTGCTTTTTAAGTTACAGCTCTGGCAAGCAACCAAACCTCATTTTGCCTTGAAAGATGCACATAGTATGTGCCTGACAAATTCCATATACAGCACAGGGCTGTACACACTACAGCTCAATATCAGAAAAATAATCTCTGTTAAAGAATTTACTTACATTACTCCAATTCTTAGCACAAACAGCAGTACATAGTGCAGGACAGCATTACTAATGTTTGCAATCATACTTGTTATGACCTGCGGCCAAATAATTCCCTGAAAAGTAAAAACAGAGACGGCAAAAAATAATTGGTGGGGTCCTGTTGTATTAAATGAATCATCATATCACATTGAACAGCATCGCAAAAATATTATTTAGTACAAGGTGGTCTGTGCTATTATGGGTCAGTGTAATATAACTTTTTTAAGTGTTTTGTAAATTACGTTTATATAGTTTGATGTTATTTCTTATATTTTGAACATCTTTCTTTATATTTTTGCGTGTGCAGTATCTTTTTTGTCAACCCTGTTTGGAGGTTGATACCTTGTGAAGTCCATAGTTAGGGGGTAATGCTATCCTGCCCTTTTGAGACATGTTGTGCACCTCATTTATTTCAATATTGTCTTTTTATTGTTATATTATTTAAATTTGTCTTGAATGCTCCCTTATATCTATACTTTCCTATAGCGTAATGACAGTTACCATTGTGCAGGGCTGCTCAAATATTAAAGATTTGTCTTTTTATTTTACCTTTTATAAATATGTAAAGCGTTCCCAAGATAGGTACAGATGTAGCCAGAGGTACTGTTTTTGGGGACGCAGACCAACATGCTGAAATCTTCGGCCCGTCCGTGGCACCAAAAACAGTAAATTTTGCGGTCCATGAGCATTAACACTGCAAGGAATCCTGCTCTTGAATGGGACCCCAGAGCATTCATCCTTCCCTTGATGGGCCATCAAGAAACCGATACTAACCTTTTTAAATGAGCAGTGCAGACATCTCCATCTCAGTGTGCCATCACCAGCAGCTCTGAAGGTAAGCAGCTGTCTTTGGTCTTTCCCAATCCCCTGGTTGAAATAGCTGCTGGAATATGGGTCTTTACATCATGAGGAGGAGTGCTATAGGACCATCTACATTATCAAAGGTGCTGGACGGGACATTTAAATCACATCACAGCACTTCTCATCATGATGTAGAGACCCATATTTGGGCATTATTATAATTAATTTGTGAAACGCCAACATATTCTACAGCGCATTACAATTGGGTACAGAGTCATGTACAGTATATTACAAAAACATAAACAGTTACATACAGGTGAGGACAAATATGCACAAACCGATACAAAGAGGTAGTGAGGGCCCTGTTTGTGAGAGTTTACAATGTAGAGGGAATGAAGGACAATGTTGAAACAAGAAGGTACGGTTGCTGCTCATTGTAGGAAAAGATGTGACTCAGGTTAGAATATGGCCCAGTCTGACAGCTGAAGCAGGCTGAATCAGGCTTGGATTTATATTTAGGGGGGGGGGGGTGTTATGTTGGGTGAAGATTGGTTCAGCCACATTGCTGGTCCGAATGGGGTTGGAGGCGGAACGGAGTTGGATGTTAGAGGTGTGTTAGAGGTATGGTGACTTCCTTGAAAAGATGAGTTTTCAGAGAGTTTTTAAACATCTGAAGGCAAGAGGAGAGTCTGGTGGTACGTGGTAGAGAATTCCAGAGAAAGGAGGCAGCATGGGACAAGTCTTGCAGGCGGGTGTAACAGGAGGTAATAAGGTGCGAGGAAAAGATGGAAGTTGTGGGCAGCACATAGGGGGTGTGTAGATATGTGTTTGTGGATTAGGGCTGATAAGGGGGCAGTGTTGATGAGACCTTTGTAAGTTATTACTAAGGTTTAAAATTTTATTTTAGAGACTATGAGAAGCCAGTGTAGAGATAGAAGGTGGAGCAGTAGAAGTGAAGCGGTGAGTGAGGTAGATGAGTCTTGCTGCAGAATTTTGTATAGATTGAGTTGAGAGAGGCAGACAAGGGGAATGCCAACAGAGTGCAGGTTGCAGTAATTGAGGAGGGACATTATGAGTACGTGGATTAGGATTTTAATTGCATCATGAGCGAGAAAAGGGCATATGTTGGCCATATTTTGTAAGTGGAGACAGCAGGACTTTATGAGGGACTGTATATGAGGTATGAAGGAAAGATGGAGTCAAGAATGTCCAGGGTCAAGGATGACCCTAGACAGCAGGCTTGAGGAGTTGAGGAGATTGTGGTGATAGTTACAGAGAGGGAGAGTATTGGTGTATCGATGGCAGTGGAGGGTGGAAAGAATTTACATTAACCAGGGGATTTGGAAAGACTAGAGACAGCTTCTTACCTTCAGAGCTGCAGTGAACGGTACACAGATGGAGATGGCTGATTAACTGATCTATTATGGATGATTGGCAGTTTTATTATCAAAACCTGACACCTTTTCCATATTTTAAAATATTTTTAAAAGTTAGTTTAAACCCAGTAAGCTGAATCTTGGGATGGGTTCCCTCTCGCTACTCTCTTTTTGGGTTACAGTAGCCGTGAAGGGAAATTATGAAGACAGGCACAAGAGTTCATTGTAGCTATAGCTTGGGAAACGTGAAAATTGTTAGTGTTGGTAAGAGGGAATATTCATTCACCAAGCAAAGTCATATAACTCTCACAATTACACTGTACCTGGCTTTGCAAGTATCGTAGTTCAAGTTGGTAAAGAAAAACTGCCTGCCAAAAAAAAAGAGCATGATTAAAGGATGTCCTTGAATGGAACATTACTCTCACTTTTTAAATCACAGTATTCTTTTTTTAACTACAGTAATATGTTGAAAGTTTTGCATTCACCATATTCATAGATTATCTGCTCTAGTCTATAAAATAATAATTGACTAATCTACAGTATGTAATGGCCACTTAACTCTGTTGAAAAATCAGCTCATCAGTACAACGCAGATATTGTGAATTACCCAGGATCTATTGAGAACAATATATATATTTTTTAAAAGACACAAATAATACAAATAATTTCACTGGCGATTGAAACCACTTGAAATAGTTATACATGTATAAGGTAAGAGATCCTGTGCTTTTTTTTTTTTTTTCAACTTTGTTTTTATTAGTTTTTTGTGCATACAGACAGGAGAATACAGGATATTGATAATTGTTCCAAGTATACACCTAACTTACAGGGACAAACTACAAAAAACGGACGCACAATGGGGGGACCACAGGACAAGACATTGACAGACCAACATCAACAAAGGGGAAAGAAAAAGGGAAGGGAAGGTGGGGGGGAGTAGGGACGGGGAGGGGGAACGGCTTAGAAGACTCACTTTCCACGTGTTATCAGGTGTCCTGCACCACCACTACTGACGCCCTGCTCCTGTCCACCTCTCAGAGGTCCCTGGGCCAGATCCACTTCAGCTTTTCGGCTTCTATCTATTTAGAATATCGCTAAAACCCTGGGGGAACCCTGCTGTCAGATCGTCATATCTAGCTCCCAGCCACCCATCCAAGGAGAACTCACCTAAATCTATCAAAGCCATATTGTGGCATCATTCATCCCCTGGATATCAGTCTGAGCCAACCATAATGACCAGACTTTTTCGAATTTATCGGCCGAATCGTTAACTAAACTCGTTAACTTCTCCATTCGGCAAATGAATCAAATTCTGTTTCTGATTTTGTCTATAGAAGGAATCACATTCTGATTCCACAATGCTGCGGTCTCACACCTCATAGCGGTAGCAAAGTGTGCTATCAGCTTGTTACCCGATCTGGATACCTCATTCGTAGGTTTACCTAATAAAAATAGCCACGGGTCCAGCTGAATTTTGAGCCCCAAAAAGATCCTCTGCAGCCAATCTCGGATCTGGGTCCAGACCGGCACTATTTTCGGGCAAGACCACAGCATGTGAACCAGATCCCCTTGTTCCCCGCACTGCCTAGGGCAGAGCGGGGAAGAACCCCGGATGAATTTTGCTAATCTAACTGGGGTGAGATACCAGCGTAATAATACCTTATATGAGTTCTCCTTCAATGTCGTGCAGGTGGAGCTAGTAGCTGCGGCTTTGAACACCGCAGACCAGTCCTCGTCCTCTAGTTGACCCTGAAGATCCTCCTCCCATTGAACCATAAAACGGGGTTTGACTGTCCTGTCAGAGTCAGTATTCACCACCCCTCTGTACAAGGCAGAGATCAGTCCCCGCGTGTCTGCCCCGCGCACGCAAAGCTGCTCAAAATTCGTCAACGGTGGTCTCACCGGGTGTGCGTTGTAATATGCCCGAACCTGGAGGTACCTCATAAATTCAGTGTTGGGTATGTCTGTTTCCGACTGTAATAGTTCAAAGGATTTAATCTTGCCTTTATCCTCCAGGTCCTTCAATCGCCTAATCCCCAATTTACGCCAAAGCGGAAAACTCTTGTCTGCCAACCCAGGAGCAAAATTCGGATTGCCGTATAAAGGCGCCATAAGAGTGTGTTTGGAGGTTATTGAGCAATTACCTTTAGAAGCCTCCCAGACCGAGAGTGAGTTGAGCACAGAGGTCAGCGGAATGAGTACATCCTTCACCCGTGTCCTCGGGTACCAGATCAGGTCCTTGAGCTCCAGCGGGGCGCACACCTCCCTCTCCAGCGCCACCCACCGCCTGAGCCCAGGATCTCCATGCCACTGCGTAATTTGGCACAGCTGTGCCGCTTTGTAGTAGGATATAACGCTCGGAACCGCCAGGTCACCAGCTTCCTTAGCTTTCTGCATCATTTTTACTTTAATCCGTGGTTTTTTACCGTTCCAAATAAATTGTGAAATTGCTTTTTGAAGCCCTGTAATGTCTGCTCGTACCACGGCAATCGGGAGAGTTTGGAACAGATATAGAATCCGGGGAAGGATATTCATCTTGACGCTATAGATCCTCCCCAACCAAGAAATACCATATGCCTTCCATTCCTGTAGCTCTTTTTTGAGAGTCCTCAACAGTTTGGGATAGTTAGCCGGATATAAGGAGCTTGTCTTTTTCGTGATATGCACTCCTATGTATTTCATGGAAGAAGGACGCCATCTAAACTCAGATCCTGTGCTTTTTATGTTATGTGAAACATTTAGAATGTAAAGTTAAATCATTATAAAAAGTGAAGTGAATTGCTAAAATGCAATGTAATGGGTCCCAAGATTTTTTTTGTTGTCATTCTCACACAACTTACAAAGCAAATAAGAGTAGTGTCACGGGAGATCAGTACTTTTAACACCTTTACCTTCCGGGATCAATTCACTAGGAAAGACACAGTAGTGGAATAAAATGGGGTTTTATTCTGGTAAAACCAGAAGGCATACAATGGAACACAAAATACAGGAATTACACACTTAACTGTGGGTCTGGGGGGAGTCTCTAGCCTCACTAGGTGCAGGCACCTGCTTCAGGAAGGTTTACCCAGTCTACTCCACGTCCTGGAATACCACGGCACTATCAACCGGATAGATACCTGTCTTAACTTCGCTGACCTGGTCTTTGTTCGTACAGGTATCAGACCTTGGCCAGGTCCCTAGCACTTGTCCTCAGCTAGGCTAGACTTCTCTGGCACCTCAATGCCCAGTGCTTTGCTATTGCGAGCAAAGCACCTTTGAAAAGCTTGTCTTTGCTTCACCGGACCAGGCCTTGGAATAATCAAGATGGTCTGATTCTCTGATCGGGCAGTCCCCCTACATAGACGTCAGTGTCCTACAGTATGTCTAACATGGAACAGGGACTGCTGACCAACCAGTACACAAATCGTAGTGCAATCACCATTCACAAGTGGGAGACTAGTCTGGTTGCACTCGTTCGAGGAGGGGGCATACCGAGGGGCTCAGGTAGTGAGTGGGAAATTTGAACTGGCCAATGGGAACCATGCCTACGAGCAACTGCTTTCCCCTTGCTTGTCCCATACCTCCTGCTGGCTAGGCTCCACAGTGTCTCAGAGAACAGAGAATCTCCCCCGCGGGGAGCCTTGTTTCTTGACCTGTTTCTCCACCCTTCCCCGCTCAACCAAAAGGCCCTACACCTCGCTACCATCCTCCCCTTTCCTCCAACATCTCTATGCAGACATCCTGACTAATCGAATTACCAGGGCTGTTCTCAGAGATGAACACATAGTTTAAACACATTTATTTCTCTAACTTGGGCTCTAGATGATAAAACTTGGTTTTGAAAGCAATATTTCATAGGGGAAACATAGAGGTATTAAGGTGAATATGCGTACAGTACACGCAAATCAGATGTGATTTGTGGGTAAAATTATGGGACAACTGGTAATGCTGCCCCAAAATACTTTACACACATTCCAATACTTTTTGCCCCCCAGTTTCCACTATTAAAGTCCCGATCCCAAAGTCCCAGTTCTTTACCTATGATGGATTAGAGGTACAAAACACACACATTGTCTCCGGCTTATAGTGCTGATAAGCCACCAGGGACCCACGGTTTTTAGGGGTAACCAGCCGGGCTTCACCTTTATTATGAAGCCTGGCTACCCCCACTGTAACAAGTAGTAGTTATAAAAGTTTGATAGCTATTATTGTTAATTAATTTACATTAAAATAAATTGATGTTGGGTGGTGCATGCATGACGCTGAGGAACAGGACTGGTTGAGAAACAGGCTTTGCTGATGACATGAGCAAAAGCAATGACAAATGTAAAAAAAATTAAATTTCTGAGTCCCTAGCAGAGTTTTTTTCAGAAAGAAAAGCTCAATACCCACGACACACACAGGAAATTCTCTGTCACGTGGTCAGTCAGAGAGACAGATATTTAGTCAGAACTCCACAAAAAAGGACATTTCAGATCTCTTTCTTAACATAAAAACCTTACTCCAGGTTGATATTCACACAGTGCTAGTGGGAATCACATAAGAGGTCGTAGACCTGGGTGCGTTGCAAGAGAATACAAGCATCTAAGAGGGAAATGGCCAACATCCTGGAGTGCCAGGAGCACACTGAGAACAGAAGTAGATGGAATAACCTTAGGATCCAATGGATATCGGAGGCGGTCACGAAGCTTGAAAAAAATACTTGCTGAGATGGTTTGGGACTCTATTGCCTGAGACCCCGATGGAATCCTTTCAGATGGACTGCTGCCAAAGAGCGCTTAGGCCCAGACCCCCGAACAACAACAAGCAGCAAGGCGTAGTACTCCGGCTCCCTTACTTTCAAATATTAGAGGCTCTATGGGCCGCGATGCGTCCCCACAAGGCCTATCATTTGAGAGTGCACATTTGCAAGTATACCCAGACCTGGTACCAGCCACATAAGCCCAAATAAGTGCACTCAGGCCGATCGCAGACGTCCTATGAGAAAAGGATATCCGATATCACTTGTGATTCCCATTCAAACTCATAGTGTCCGGAGATGGCAGCCATTTCACTACAATGTACTTAAATGATTTGCACGGGCGCCACAGTTTCCTTTGAAATCAACAGTGATATATAAATACAACAGAAATAAACATTAGATGTTACCCAACAAGATACTTCTCAACCTCTCCAGGAAATGTACTAAGATTTCCCACGAATGCAGTCTTGGTTTGGGGTGGAAAGGGAGCGATCCAATCAGGAACACATCATGTGAATAAAAAACATAAAAAACAATAATTGTGCAGTATGTTAATTCAGTGTGGACTAGATGCAAGTCTTGGCTCTTGAGGCTAATCTACTTACAACAGCAATTGGTATTTAAAGCTTTTGTCTGAGTTAGTCAGGAGATATGAAGATGGTTGTTATTCTTTTTAGGTATGTATTTTCCCCAATCGTTTCTCCTGCAGATAGGCTGTTCCAGAGATGATGATACTCAATTCCCCATGTGGTAATATGCAATAGAGAAACAGAAACGCCCAATGGTGCAGGTTGCAAAAACAGTGGCTTTTATATGACTAAGGGATAAGAGATGTACTCACAATTGGTACAAACAATATGTACATATAAAGGTATCTTTGATAACAAGGTGCTCGTGTTCGTGGCAGTGTTTTCTCCCTATCCTCCTCTGTTTCCAGCCGCGCCGCCGGCGGTGGCGTCTGACGTCACTTCACTCTCGTGGCTCACCGCATCCGGTGAAAATGGATTGTGACGCGCTGGGAGAAAGTCTGGGAGAGTTCAAGCGTCCGGCGTCTTCTCGTGAAAGCAGCTGCAGCAAATTATTTAGCTCTACGCGTTTCGCTGTTGAACACAGCTTCGTCAGGAGCAGTATGACGTCTAATGTGGGTGTCATATATTTATATGATATCACTTAATTACTTAATTACTTACAACGTGGCATTCAAGTTAAGCACAATTTAAGCACATCTATACATAATTTAACCCACAGGTCCGCCTCTACACAGGCACAACTAGCTCTGTGGTCCAAAAAAATAAGCTCTATTTAAAAACATAATTCTAAATAAACATGATAAAATTTTATTAACTTTCATATAAGTTTCTAACATTTTTTTTGTTTTTTTGTATATGAAAGTTAATAAAATTTTATCATGTTTATTTAGAATTATGTTTTTAAATAGAGCAATTAACATTACATGAATTAACATACTGCACAATTATTGTTTTTTATGTTTTTTATTCACATGATGTGTTCCTGATTGGATCGCTCCCTTTCCACCCCAAACCAAGACTGGAGCCATTTCACTACGAAAGACTCGGAAGAAGTTGAGGAGCTCCTAGCCTGTCTGGGCATCCAAGTGCAACCAGCAAAACAACCCTCCCAACCAATCCAAAAGGCAGCGCACTAGTGGACAGAAGTGGGACCCAGAAGGGCCATCAAGAGACCCCATAGCTTTGACAGCTCAAGCAGCAGAAAACTAAAGGCAGCAATGAGCTGTGAGGCCCAGGAGGAGACCCGCTGTGGGCACTGAAAGTAGAGTGAAGAGACACTTGATTGACTCCTCTTGAACTGTGAAGTATACTCATTTAATATGAGTGTATTATATGTTTATGCTGCTACACCTCGGGCTCAGGGCAGACACAGAACACCACATAAAAATGTAGACCCTGACATCTCCACGGTAGATTCTAGAACACTGTAACAGGGGTTAGGATGGGGTTAGTATACAAGAAAAGGTGTAAATAGTTATATGGAAGCCAGAAATTACAGACGGGCAGCCATTTTGTATACCAAAACTCAAAATGGACTCTCTCCCATGTGAGAGCAAAGTAAGGACCAGGAGGAGGTCACAAATATAGCAGAGCAGGGAGAATCAGACCGTCCAAACAGGGGAAAAGGAGAAATATGAGAATATACTCTGCACAATCGAAATTCCTACAAGAAAGAGCAGCCACCGCGGGTCTAAGATTAAAGTTATATAAACCAATTGTTTATAATGCTTAAAAACAGAGCTCAGATTTACTGTTCCATCTTACGTTATAAAACTTAGGGGCCTACTGTATGCACGAAACGGCGAAAGCCCTATCTCGCCACTTTTTTTGCAAATATGCCTACAGCAATTCTGTAAATGCCGAAAAGCTGGCGAGAAGAGCAAAATCCGCCGGATTTTTTTTGGCGGAAAATAAAACTCGCCGCGCGGGTGGCGAGAAGCCATATCTCGCCAGTTTTAAAACCCGCTGTATTCTAGTAGCGCCGATCAGCATCTCGGCGCTGATCGCCACTCTAGAATGGAGAAATTTTCTCCAAATCGCTCCGCCAACAAAGTTGGCAAAAAGTTGGTGCTGAGCGTCGATACGGGACATAGAAAAAATCAGGCCCTTTTCCTGGCTCGGATTGATGCCGGGGGGCTCCAGTGCTGATACCCAGTATTATCAGCACCGAAGCCCCCCCCCCATGAATCCGAAGCAGGAAGAATGCATTAACAGCCCCCTTCATTACCTTAGCGGCTAACCGCTAAGGCAATGAAGGGGTTAACCATCCAGTACCTGGCTTATTGTGGGGAGTGGGGGTGGATGAAGGGAGAATTTGGCCTTTGGTGGGTGTTTAGGGCTTGCTTGTTTAGGGGGTTTGCCGGTGGACTTAACCCCTTCATTACCTTAGCGGTTAATACCGCTACGGTCATGAAGGGGTTAAGCTCTCCAGCTCCCCACCCGCAAGCCCTAAACACCCACTGTTGGGGCGAATACACACTGCCCCCTTCCCCGCTACCCACAATACATGGATTCGGCCCTTACTGAATACTGCGAGGGCACATCGCCAAAATCATGCCGATAGGGAGCACTTGGCGAATGCATTTTTTCGGCGCTTAGTGCATGAGGCCCTATGTGTTTTTTTAAAAGAATTGGGGGGCACAGACTTGATACTGCATGCAAGCGGGGATACCTGCAGGGAACACCCGAGGGCTACCGCCAGACTATAGTGTCATTGCTGTACATCCCAAAAATGTTAGGGACCTTAAGGGGTTGTTGGTGTAATATATATATATATATCCCCACTTGCATGCAGTATCAAGTCTGTGCCCCCCAATTTTTTTTAAAAAACACATAGGGCCTCATGCACTAAGCGCTGAAAAAATGCATTCGCCAAGTGCTCCCTATCGGCATGATTTTGGCGATGTGCCCTCGCAGTATTCAGTAAGGGCCGAATCCATGCCGAATCCCTGCCGAATCACTGCGAAAGCAAAACGCCGATGAGCTGGTGATAAAACAGCCTGGCTCCCGATAGCCTGGCGATAGGCCGTTTCTGCCGATATGTGTTTGCAGCAGAGAGAGACCCGCCGCTCTCTCTGCTGCAAACATCGGCAAAATAAAAACGTATCAAAACAACTTTTACTCATAGTGTACATGTGCAGGGGGTCTCCGGAGCTGAAACGCATTGGTTTCAGGTCCGGGGACCCTCTGCTTCCAGAGATACAGGCCCCTTTATGAGGTGCCGGTATCCCTCTGCATTTAAATGTCCGGATCACGTGACCGCGGAATGTACACAAAGCAGAGGGATACCGGCACCCCCTAAAGGGGCCTGTATCTCGGGAAGCAGGGGGTCCCCGGACCTAAAACCACAGCGGTTCAGCTCCGGAGACCCTCTGCACATCTACACTATGAGTAAAACACACGTATAAATAAACAATCATTCCTTACCTTATCGGCTATCCGCTATGGTTATTAAGCAGCCTTTATGTATTCTTAATAATATTGTGCGGGAGCAGGGGGTCCCCTGAGCTGAACCGCATTGATTTTTGGCTCAGGGACCCCCTGCTTCCCGAGTTACAGGCCCCGGTAAGGGGAATCGTGTGCCAGTGTCGCCGCCATCTTTATAGAGGCCACGTCGCGTCTTGGACGCTATAAAGATGGCGGCGACATTGGAACCGATGCCCCAAACCGGGGACTGTAACTCGGGAAGCAGGGGGTCCCTCAGCCACAAATGAATGCGGTTCAGCTCAGGGTCCCCCTGCTTCCGCACAATATTATTAAAATACATTAATGCTGCGTCATTACCATAGCGGATAGCCGTTAAGGCAATGAAGGGGTTAAGGCATAATACAGTAATGGGCAAAATTACTATTATCCACAAATGGATAATAGTGCATTTGTCCATTTAAAATACATAAAGAACAATAAATATATTAAATACATATTGCACTCACCCTTGTCCGGCTGCCACGATGAAGGCCATCCTCATCTTTATCCTGCCCATGCCCCCTCTGCTGCTGCAAAACAGAAACAAGAATAAAAACATCCAATGTAATGTCCCCTAACCCCTTAATCACCATAGCGGTTATTAACCGCTACAGTCATTAAGGGGTTAACCTACCCTCACCAACCACTTGGGAGGCCTACATACCCTCCCCCACTAACCACCCACCCCGTGAGGCCTAACCACCCCCACCCACTACCCAGCAGGGAGGCCTACCCACATACCCTTGGGGCCAATACCCCTCCCCCCACCCCCAGTATCCACAATTAAAACAATACACTGCCCCACAATAAACATCATTCTATTTATTAAATACATAACCCACCCCCTGTGCCCCCCCATAAATACATGATTTATTCTTTTACATACAGGGTTCATACCCCAGGCCCACGCGAGTCCCCGGTGGGTCACCTGACAGACCTACAGGGTAACAGCAACTTGTTTCATACAGGTTCTGGAGGCCTGTTGGTGGGTGTCGCCAAGCGCCATGGCCCCCAGGTGTGGGGACTCACAGGTGCTACTAGGGTCCACAGTGCCCCCACGGATGTAGGACCACTGGTTCTTCCCCGCAGACTACGGGTCCGCGGTACCCCCACAGATGGATAATAGTGCATTTGCCCATTTAAAATACAGGAATACCAATAAATAAAATAAATACATCTTGCACTCACCCTTGGCCGCCAGCCACGATGAAGGCCATCCTCATCTTGATCACCGTCCATGGCCTCGGTGCTGAAAAACACACACAAGCATAAAAAGAGCCAATGTTATGTCCCCTAACCCCTTAATCATCGTAGCGGTTATTAACTGCTACCGTCATTAAGGGGTTAACCCATCCTCACCCACCACTCTGGAGGCCTAAGCAACCCCCCCCCCACTACCCACCCCCGTGAGGCATAACCACCCTCACCCCTACACACTGGAAGGCCTTCCCTCCCTCCCTCCCTTGGGGACAATAGCCCCTACCCCCAATACCCACATTCAAAACAATACACACACCCACAATAAACATAACAATTATTAATAAACTATACATAACCCTCCCACACCATATAGCAAATATATTCTGGTGTTACTTAACCCCTTAATAACAATAACGGTTAATAAGCGCTAAAGTAATTAATGGGTTAAGCCACCCTGGCACCCATTCATTTGTAGAGTGGCTTCATCATTCACATTTTATATATATATATATATATATATATATATATATATATATATATATATATATATATATTCATGTAGAGGTATCAGTACCGTGTTAGCCGAGCTTCAATAATCAAAAAATAAATAGATGATACCGTTCTGTGGCTAACGAAATGCTTTTATTTGTGCGAGCTTTCGAGATACACTGATCTCTTCTTCCGGCGATGTTACAATGAATGAAGCAAGGATAACTTAAAAACAGTGTCTCTTGGAATGTTATCTGTGCTTGTCGCTGTCTAGTTGTGCCTGTTTTTTCAGTAAATCCTTTAGCTTCATTTGGGTGCGGTACAATGTGGTATCTTCCATATTTTCATGTAGAGGTATCAGTACCGTGTTAGCCGAGCTTCAATAATCAAAAAATAAATAGATGATACCGTTCTGTGGCTAACGAAATGCTTTTATTTGTGCGAGCTTTCGAGATACACTGATCTCTTCTTCCGGCGATGTTACAAAACCTGCGCAATACAAATACCACACAAGAATCGGGAATACAAAATCAGAGGAGGGTTCACCTGTTCCTCCAGCAATGTCGTGTACCTCATCATGTGCATGAAATGCCCAGGGGGCTGCTACTACATAGGTGAGACAGGACAGGGGCTAAACAAGAGAATGAACCTGCATCGCCACAGCATCACACGTGGAACAAGAGACAGTCCTGTTGGCGAACATTTCTCTGACTCTGGCCATAAGATGAACGATCTGAGGGTTGCCATACTCAAAGGTAATCTTAAAACCCCGAAAGAGAGACGGTTGCATGAATACAAATTTATGCAACTGTTCGGGACACTTAGCAGTGGGTATGAGTCATTACTGACACTAGCGAACTCTCTTCCCATGAGCGCTAAAGGCCATGTCTGTACATACTGTGCTATATGTATGCACACACAGCTGTCTCTCACACATACTAATACTCCTTCTTTTTCCATCCATATACACCAATAGGGACCACATAGTATCCACACACACTTTTAGTTGTGCTACAAACTCTCACATTTCCACACCCACCCACACCATTTATATCCCTCTCACTCCACACACACCTTGTGTAGAGCACTGTTTATACTGTGGGCTCTCCATTCATTTTTATTCACACTGATACACATACACACTCTTTCTTCACTGGCTTTCAGTTACCCTTTGACACCTCCAGCCATAAAACACATCCACACCAGGGGAAGGACAAGCACAGATAACATTCCAAGAGACACTGTTTTTAAGTTATCCTTGCTTCATTCATTGTAACATCGCCGGAAGAAGAGATCAGTGTATCTCGAAAGCTCGCACAAATAAAAGCATTTCGTTAGCCACAGAACGGTATCATCTATTTATTTTTTGATTTTATATATATATATATATATATATATATATATATATATATATATATATATATATATATATATATATGTATATATATATAATGTGTATCTACAAAGAAATGGTAAAGGATATCCATTTACAAATTTAAAAATCTGATCGCAAATTGACACCATCACAGCCAAATTACAAACAAAGTCAAATGAAAATTAAAACACATATCATAAGAGAACCCAACAAGCAGCTATCCAAACCAGTAAATAGCAAATTGCAATAAAACATACAATTTAACAATATGTATATGATGCAAATAATATTTCCATCATGTACACAATAGCAATCAATGGTCCAAAACAAATACACGATTAAAAGTAAACATTCAATATAAACAAAGCAAGTAGACAATAATAAATTACCAACACACAATTTATGCCATCCGAAATACATTACAAGCAAATCTAAACCCAAAACCCTATTCACTATTGTAATGCTAAAACAAAACCATTCCGAAAATAATTCTATTTCTAACTAACACGATCATACACAATCTAACTTCAACAAATAAGCCACAATAAAAAATTAAGGCAGGGTCCCTAAATAAATCCATGCAATCATCATCATCTGAAATGACATAACTAATTCAAAATAACATTTCAGACACACAATTTTAACCAAAAAGGGAAAATACTTGTACAAGACATGAAAAAATGTAATTAACATTTGCAAAACAACCCTTTAATAAACATGTATGTATATAGCTCATAGGGATATATATACATACAGGGGCATTAAATGGACATTAAAAAAATTAATCTGACATGTTAGGGAATCTCTGCCGGATTCCTCTCAGAGATATGCGCACCTTCCTGCATACTGCGAGGGGAATCCGCCAAAAACATGGCGCGTTATATGTCTGGCGAATGGCCATTCTCGCCGTTTCCTGCATAGGCCCCTTAGTCATTAAGCAGGTAGCCGACAGGTCATGTCCAAGATGTATGCGGGACCCCTGATCACTAATCCTAACCCTGGTCACTACATTCCCCCACCTTTGAGGACACACCAGTCACAAGTCTCCGGTTGCATACGTGGTCATCACTCCCCTTTATAATTTTGTGAGCTCTAACAATAGCAGATCAAAAATACCGAAACAAACAGCTCAAGGCAGACAAAAAAGGGCTGCTACCAGAACTATGACCATAAATGTATTATTGCACAAAGTCAAAGGACTGACTAGTCCAAATTAAAGATGTTGAGCTCTTCTAGAATATAAGAAATCAAATAGTGACATTGTACTGTTCCAAGAGCCTAATTTTAAGGCCTCCTCACAACCAACAATGTTCAATAAAAATTATACTCATGTAATTCTAGCCTCCGCACCAGTAATAAAGTGAGGAATAGCCATATTAATAGGTAAAAATGTACTCTTTACCACAGAAGACAACAAAGACGGCCATTATGCTATTCTGGTAAGATCACTGTAGGGCCTAGCCCTCACCATAGCAAACGTCTGTGCCCCCCCAAAAAAGTCTCTTCCTTTTTTGACAACTTTTTTGCCGTCCCTGGCGCAATAGCAAAAGGAAAGGTGATACTGGGAGGTGATTTTAACTTGGCCCCTCATGCGCTGCTAGATAGGCTTCCGCGGGGGGAGGAGCACAACAGTATTATAGAAATCAGGACACCATTACCCTTCATAGATGTTTGAGAAGCCTAAACCCGAGTGGACACCTGCAGGGAGAAACACCCACAATCAAAAGATTACCCATACTACTCTGGCTCACACAAATCTTACTCAAGAATAGACCTCTTATTCACAGTGCTACTTTGATCCCTAAGATAACAGACGCCAAGATAAACAAAATCCCTTGTTCAGATCATGGACCTATATAAATTAAGATAGGTAACCTAAGCATCCAGACCAAACACCCATCCTGGAGATTAAATGAATCACTGCTTAAAATAGCGAATGTTTTGACAGAGGTGGGAGCAGAAATAAATGACTACATTCAACAAAACCAAAACAGCGTTATATCCCTAACAGTATGGGAGGCTCACAAGGCAGCAGTCAGGGGCACACTAATTATTATAGCATCTTACAGGAAAAGAACAAGGCTGGAGAAGACAAACACATTTTTTTTTTTTAAAATAGAGGAATTGGAGAAGAGATAAACAAACCCCGAATGAATCAATATTAAAATTGACAAACCTGAGTGGCGAACTAAATTTATGTCTAACGTCAGAAGCAGATAAGTCCTAATGTGGACTAATTAAATTTTTTTAAAAGTCAAATAAAGCAAATTCAATTTTTACAGCGAGATTAAGAAATAGCATCTTGTATTACTAACATTAGAATTGCTATTGTAAATTATGTATATATATCTCAAGTTGTATAATTAGTCTATTTGAAGAGTCACACCGGATCAATAATATAGCGACACATATTGTAATCAACTTAAATAGCAGCAGTATTAGGATAGTGATTATTACTCCTGTTGAGGCTGAGGTGAAATGTGTTGAGTTGCGTGATCCCTGGATGGAGGTGGCATAAGCGATCATCTGGTACAAAGTAGAGCAGTCACAGAAAGTGACATAGTCTGTGCAGACTCCAGAGAATGCTGTGGCGAACTCTAACGGCGGAGAATGTCGAGAACCAAAGATCCTTGTATCTATATGCGCCAATTGTGAGTGCACATTTTATATTTATTAAAGTGATATACACATTTTTGTAGACAATCTATGCTATCTTTTGGTATTTCTCTATTTTGTGAAAGCCGTTGGAGATTCAATCAGACAAGACTGAACACAAGGTAAATCCAAGCTCTGTTCAGAGAGAGTTAGTGTCTCTGATTTGCTAACTAACATTTGGGAATATGTGAGTGACATACAGTATACACTTCTTACTGCACTGAAGGTTAAATCAGGAACATCTGTCTGTGAGGATTCGCCATCCTGGTGGTCACAGACCGTCTCCTCACCCCAACAAGACTTCCGTGATGGACACTCAGGATGTGCGGTTTTGTGGTCCCAGTCCCTCAGGTCAATACCACTTTTTAATCCAAACTGATTAAACCGGGTTTTTTCAGATGTGGTGGTTGTTCAGCCTGTAGGTACATGCGGCAAACTCTTGCCTTTAACGATACATCCAGGCCGCGTACGTATAAGGTGTTAACGTTTCTTAATTGTAAAAGCAAAGGAGTGATCTACCAGCTCTCCTGCCCTTGTGGTCTGGTCTATGTGGGCATGACCACAAGGGAAGTACGGTTTCGTGTGCAGGAACACACACGTAACATCAACAATGCTAGACGTGACCTGGATGCCTTTAAAAAGATTACGTCGGTGGCTCGCCATTTCCTACAGCATCATGAGTCTGACTTTGCGGTTCTTACCGCATTTGTGTTCGACCGGGTCTCTCTGGGTATCCGTGGCTGTGATCTGGAGTGTGCCTGCTGAGGCGTGAGTGTAGGTGGATTGTGCAGTTGGGAACAATGCTGCCACGGGGACTAAATGACTACCTCGGCTTTGCCATGTTTCTTTAAACACCCTGTTTCTGAGTTCATGTTTCATTTGTTTAGGATGCTCCAATATATGGTTCTCTCTTTCCCTCCCCCTTTCTCGTTTTTATCCTGGACCAGTACTCTCTGATTGGAAGTCCTGTTATGCGGCCCTAGCAAGCAATGGATGCCAATAGATGATGACGTCACTATAGAACCTTCTACCCTCTGGCATGGAGCCTAGCAAGCCGAGATGATAACAGCGATCAGCTGAGATCTGGCAGCGTCGGAGACGTAATAACGTCACTGCAATCCTTTTCAATGTAATGTATATGCGCATAAGCTGTTGTGGCTTAGGTTTGGCGCCAATCTTGCACTTTCTGACTCTCTTATAAATACTAGGCTCATTCTCCTAAACTCCACTCCCAGAAGAAGACCGTTTATCGAAACACGTTGGAGTGGGAGTGTTTGAAGGGGGACCCCTGATCTTTTACCATTATAGGAGGCATCTGCATATTGTTCTATACATCTGATTTTGGTGATGTATCATGGATTCAATATTATGATGCTATATGCTCCACATGTCTCAGGACTTAATCCACTGGCACTTTCATTTTGAGTCTGATACAACTCTATGTGAATAAGGGTTATTATATTTGTTACCTCAATTCTCCAGTACACAGTTTCTGCAGCACTGTGTTACTCTATATATTGTGTGCTGTTGCAGGGTACATGCAACCACATGCGGGTTCTCTTGATAAGGCTTATTTATTGAGCCTTTAAAAATACAGCACACAAAAACAAAACAGCTTCTCTTCAGCATACAAAAACAAAACAGCTTCTTTTCAGCATGCAGGAAAACAGACAGTTCATCAAACATGTACTTAGAAGACAGACCTTTGAGCAGTAATCTTACTTCAGCATTTCAGTCCTCTCTCTTGACCAGCTAGTCTGCATGTGTGTGCAGCCTGGGGGTTTTAAAACACCTTGATTTATGCAGCTGGGACCACGCTAATTGTCAGGAGCTTCCCAGCCCTAAAGTTAACCTTGTCACTGCTGCACTGCATCTACACATACGTCTGCCAGGCATAGAGCTGGTGATGTTCATTCACCCTGTCACATGTGCCTTTGGCTGAGTTACGTAGCGGCATCATTTGGGCACAATTGTTTGCCTATCATAAAAGCTAGTGGTGATACCCTTTTCACTATTTTTGCTTTTGTCTTCATGGTCATCATAATTGTCAGTTTAGAAAACCCCTCTTTTAAAAAATTTCTCCCCTTGTTTTTATCCATTATCAATAAACTTGTAATTATGTATCCTTCTTTGGTATACCCGTGTGCTTGCTTTATGGATACTTTTCTGTTGTGTTATATTATCCTTATCCTTTGAGCACCACTGTCTTTTGATATTATATCATATACCTGTAACGGATTTTCTGGCCTAGCCTGACCCACCCCAATCTCACATTGGCCCCTGTGGTCTAACCAGTCCCCATTACAGTGTAGTGTCTGGTGTTGCACCTGTTGGCAACAGGACTCCTGAGTCTCCCGCATGATGTTGTGTGGGGATTGCCAACCCAAACAGGCAGCTGAGGTAGTGTGCATGAGTCCTACCTATATCCAGTGCAGCGCCTCCACCTCATCAGGATCCCAGCGTCCGCTTGTGGATGGTCCTGGTGAGGAACTCCTCTGTGGTGCACTCCTCAAGATCATCTTTATTGACTTGATGCGGGCCAGCTGCCCCTCACAGCGGTTCTACTCAGCCGCTCATGTTCACCGCACTTCCCTTTGAAAGGTGTCTGTTCCCAAATTGGTGGATTCCCTATCTCCCCTCAGGGAGATATTCACTGTGACCAGGTCCCTGGTCACAGTCTCATGAGCTGTCTCCTCCCAAGTCTGTACTCAGACTTGCTCCTTGTTTCATCATCTACTACCAACTCAGCAACAACCTCTGAACCACCTAACTTTTTAGCAGTGCTGTGCCTTATGTATCCTCTGGGGGCTGGCACAACTCTGACATCACTAATCATGGATTCAGAGCATGTAACCACTCCCATCCATACATAGGGCACCTCACCAGGGTGTGAGGGCAAACCTCCATAATTACTGCTGGCATGCCCATAACTTACCAGGCCTTACTGTCAGCAGGAGAGATGACTGTAATCCATTTTACAGCATGGTTACAGTACATACCTATGACAGTTTTTGGGTAATCTTTATTATTGGCGTAGATGCGGTATACTTTGTGTTCTTTGTCATATATATACACCCCAACACCCCCAATAAATATAAAAAATACCCCAACACCCCCAATTCATATACAGACGAGGCCACGAGTATTCTAAAGCTTGCCTTAAACTAGCCCGGTTACATTCTGGGTATGTGCTGGATGTAACCTGGCTAGTTTAAGGCTACTTTAAAGCATTTCTGCATTGACTAATGACCCATAGGATTAACACACAGGGTTCCCTGGAAACTGAATGGGACTGCCAGGGACCCCCGCTGTTAATCTGACGGGCCATTAATCAATGCAGAAATGCTGGGTCTAGTTTAAGGCAAGTTTAAGGCATGTATTCAGCATGTACCTTGGTCTTTTTGGCGATTGCCACTGGTTGTGTTAGAATAACTGTGGGCACTACAGTATATAAAAATCAGACTTACCTTGGGGATGATCTCCTTGGGGATGATGGTCAGGCCGGTGGCTGCAGGGGGGGGGGGGGTGGTGCTGCGGGGGGCTGATGCTGCGGGGGGGGCAATGCTGCGGGGGGGGGGTGGCGGGATGACCCAGTGCTGCAGATGGGGGGGGTGGCCCGGTGCTGCAGGGGATGGCGGCTACGGGGGTGGCCAGCAGCTGTGTGGGGTGGCGAGACGGCCTGGTCCCTGCACTTGTGTCATGTTGCTGCTCCCAAGCTCGCTGGTATGCTGCGAGGGGGTGATGCTGCGGGGGAGCCGATGCTGGCCCGATTCTGCGGGGGGGGGGAGGGTGGCGGGATAGCCCGGTGGCTGCAGGGTGGGGGAGGGCTGATTCTGTGGGTGTGGCGGTGCTGGCCCGATGTACGGGTGGGGGTGGGGTGGTTATGGGACAGCCAAGTGGTGTGATGGTGCCCCGATGCTGCGGTGTTGGCGGGATGGCCCGGTGGCGGTGCCCCGATGTCGTGTGGAAGGAGGGGTTAGCTGACGGCCCATGGCTGAGGAGGTGGGGGGAGGTGTCAGTGCTGCAGGGGGCCCGGCGGCTGGTAACAGCAGTGGTCGCCGGCCCCGCTGCAGACATCTGTCTCCCGATGCTGCTCCCGCGCTCGCCGAGCCTCCCTCTCATGCCGGCACGCCGGAAGCTTAACCTAATCTACTTCCGGCGCTGCCAACAGGGAGACCCGGCGCCGGGTGTAGCGGGGTTTTTTTTTTTTTTTTTTTTTTTAAACTGGTGCCCGGCCATGCAGGGGGGCCCTGACGCACGGGGCCTGGGATGACAGTACTCTTGGTCCTCCCCTGTTTACGGCCCTGATGGTAAATATACTCCTCCACTCAGAACCCTGGAACAGGATACATTTCAAATATCATCCACAATCAGCATCCAAAAAATCAGGGGAGCGGGGGACATGTCACCAATCGAGAAAGAGACAAAAAAACAACATAGCGCAGTATCGCAGAACACAGTAGGCCTTCTGTAAGAAATTGTCTTTTTCTAAAAGCATATGAATGAATGATTACAAGACAATTGTTGAAATGAGTTCTGATAAAAGATAAGATGTGTTTTAACACTAAAATGAGTTTGAAGGTTATTTTTTGTAGATCTCCAAAGATTCATTACACGTGAAGTATTCTAAGTAAAAAAAAAAGGGGGGGGGGGGCAGATCTATTCTAACAACCAGAATTAACACAAAAGGTCATGCCACAGTTTCAAGTTGCTCAAACTGTTATAGCAGCTGGTGTGTTAATAATACTTCAGTGTAAGTCCCAAACTTGGATAAAATGCTGTTATAGAAGATATGCTGAAGTAATAATTTCAGTATTAAAAGCTTTTAAGTTCCATATATGTTTAGAAGGAGTTCATACAGTATGACATCAATAATGTATGAAAAGGCCATGTTAGGATATAACAGTTAGAGGTAAGAGAGCTGATTCAAGGAATACTATCTGGATAAAAATACAGCAGTGAGCTTGGTAAGCTTAAGGAAGGAGAGAGGCAGGAGACCAGGCCATAGAATGATAATACCATGAAGAGGATAAAGATGTGTTAATAGCTGGAGAGAATAGCAACAGAAAGAAAGCTACTATGTGCAATGATTCTTAAGAATATCATAATCTATTTGAAACATCATCATTACCAGTCTTACTATTTTTGTATGGAAGTAATTATTTTCAAAATAAACGTTTTGTTTTTTTTGTGCAACGACGAGAATGCTGAATTCTGTTATGGTGGAGTAAATTTATAGAAAATATGTAATTAAGGACATTTAACACCTTCAGTCAATCAATAACCTCCAATGGTTATGCTCACGAATAGCAGGAAAATCAAGGACATATCCCAAACTGTGGCAAGTGTGGGTGGTGATAAGCTCGGTACAGCAGAACTCAAGAAAAAAGGGAGACCAAAAATAGTTCAGATGGTACTATAAAAAAGATTATAAAACAAGAAACCCCTTTATGAATGCATACTTACTTAAGGGTAGTAAATAAGATCAATGTACAAAATTAGAGGTGCCACAGTGACTCCCGCGAGCCGGGTGAGTCGCGTTCTCACCCACTCCAGGCCTCCGCTGTTTACACAATAGTCACTTCTGGGTTCCAGAATCACAATGACGCAGATGACATCACTCACGCTCCTCCCAGCACTGGTCTTCTGCTCTACTCTGGAAAGTGCTGCTTCCAAACGCCGGACTCTATGCGTTTTGCTGTGTGTCGCTTTTTCAGGAGTCCATAGACTCCGTGAAACACATAGAGTCCGGCGTTTGAAAGCAGCACTTTCCACAAGGATGGACAATGGACACACAGGAACATATGTGAGTAAACTCTTTTTGAACCCTTTTGAATTTTGTAACAAAAACTTAAATTTCTGTATTATGGGAGATGTTTATTGTGCTATTTTCTCTATATGTGGTGAGATACCACTAGGCACTATTTTCCCTATTAAGTGTTATTTCTATATATATATCACATCCTCTGGAAGGGAGGTTCTGGATTTTATACACTGCTTATTCTTATTACTAACGGAGTAGATTGGGTCTAGAGCACCGGATCCTTTTGCATACTGTGATACAGTCACTGTCTCTGTATGGGTTGGAGTGGTGCAGCTAGTTTGCTTTCAAGCCTACAGGGAGTTAACCTCCCCTGGAGAAGCTTGTTGCAGGTGCAGCAAATCAGCCAAACAGTCAGGTCTCCTGAGTGAGCAGGAGTGTAAAAGGCACACAGAGAGCTGCACACAGAGAGAGACTGCTTCCCCAGAGAGCAGGGAGAGAGACGTCTTCCCAGCCAGGAGGAAACTGGATGGCATAGTCTCCTAGGCCTGGTGGCGGGGGTCGCAGAGCCTGCTGACACTGCCTGTGTTGCACACCCAGGAAGAAGCAAGGACATGAGTTGTCTGTGGAAGCAGAGCTGTCCTGTCCAGGACATTGGACCGAGTCCCAACAAACGATAAGGACTAAATAATGTATATTTGGGGTGTCTAAGGACTGTTGATATTGTTGCTAACCGGGTGGGTTATTTAAAGCTGGGAACAAGTTAAGTTGGCCAGTGACAATCAGAGAGGGAGTTGATGTTTAGACAGGCTCCTGATAGGAGTAGCAGATAAAACTGTGGCAATTTCTCCGTTGCTCTCCCTTTAATGTCCTGTAATGTCAAGATAGAAAATAACGTACCTAAATGGTGAAAAACTGGAAAGGCTTTATTAGAATATTAAAGGGTAATGAACAACATAGAAAAGGTCCTCCCACGCGTTTCACACAAGTGCTGCGCTTTCCCAAATTCCTTGAGAACAGCCCGGAAATAAACACATTTAAAGGTGCTAAATAATTAAGAAAATCACATCAGACACAGCTGAATGTGGTCTAACAGTATGATAACATTTAAATTCATTAAAAATATAATGATAACATAGACTGAGACCAAATGATAAAATGCATAAGAAATTGTCCATCTTGATTACCATTATTAATATACAATCCATGAATAATAAATCAATGGATATTATTGGTAATCAAGGAGTCAATCCTCATTGTGCTGCATTCATACTGTATTTAATTATCTATTTATACTAATATAAAAGTATAATGTATATATGAAGTATATATTCCATCATAGTATGTAGTTTAGAGATTGAAGAATCTACACATGATGCACAATAAATGCTTCAGAATGAAAAGAATATTAAAAAAGAAAGAAACATGTTTAGGTTAAGACTGGAACGAGTGCTCATTTCAAACAAGGCGGGATCACGAGGTTGAGGTGGGGATGTTGGTAGCCACGACCTACAACCGAGCAGCCACGTCCAGAGTGCAGAGTGGTAGTCGTGTAGCTGGGTCAGGGTAGGAGAAGTCAGATTGGTTGAACTATTTGCATGGTCTAGGAGTGGAGAGATCAGATTGTTGTTGTGCGGTGCCAGGGTCCAGGGATATAGAATGTAGAATAGTCGTGTCCGTAGCCTTGGACCAGGAGTCCGGGTGCAAGCTGAGGTCAAAATACAGGGATCAAGACAAGTCAAAGGCAGAACAGCAAGAAGCTAGAGGTAAGCAAGGCAAGTCACAAGAACAGAGTTTATGCTCAGCCAGTTTGTAGGAGGGCTGGCTGAGGGCAGGCAGCCAATGGAAAGGCAGCACACAGGTGCAAGGTAACGAATGAAGGACAGCCCACAGCTGCAGGGTAATGAGCAATCAGACATAGTCTGTCCACTGATAGGCAGGAGTGGAGTGCATAGCAGCTGAGGAATAATTGAGAGAATTAACCCCTTGCTTGCTTGTGTCCGCGCGGCGTCTGCCCGTAGCTAGCGTGCACCATAGGTTGCCCGTGTCATCATGGAGGCAGAGCCTGGAGACGGTTTATGCGGTGTTTTCCTTCCTGGCAGTGTGACGCCTGCACGCAGGTTGCGGCTGACGCGCATCACTTCTGACGTTGCAAGATGCATTACAGTGGCGGGCCTAATCCCAATCCTGATAAAGACATGGAATATACCTAGCAACACAATGCATATTAATGTACCACTAATATCCATATAGGATTTGTCTACAAAGGATAATGTTATTTAAACAATAACAACCTATTGAATATTGTTATCTACATCAGGGGCACGCAAACTTTTTTTGTGGCGCCCCCCTGCCTTACCTCCTCTGTTGGCCGCCCCCCTACTTACCTCGTGCAGCATCAAATTATGCTGCAGGGTCGTGTGACGTCACGACACGTGACCCACGTGATCCCATGATGTATATGTTAGCCATAGTAGCAATATAGATCGCATAATGAAAACTAGCAACAAAGAATAGCATTTGAATCTTATTTGTAATCCATTCGCAACAGAATTCAAAGCAGACTGGTAAATCAGAGGAAGCAGCTTAGATCCCAGTCAGAATTGAAGCCACTGGGTTGATGTGTTTCTAATGTAAAGATCCAAAATGCCTCTCTCTGGTACAGTATTTTAGTTCTATTGCCACCTCTGTTGGGAATGAGAATATGTTCCAATGCTATACATTTGAGTGACCAAACAGAGCATAATTGACATTCTAGGAAGTATTTGGACACTGGATGGTTGGTATCCTTATTAGAAATAAGTTTTACGTTCTCCATAATACGTTGTTTTAACAACCTTGTAGTTAGTCCCACGTATTGTTTGAGACAACCACAAATAAGAAGTTATACTACATAGCTTGTCTGACGTGTAATAAAGGATTTGTTCTCAAAGGTTTTTTGGACATAGGGACAAATTTTACAATGTCCACATTTATGTGAACCTTTGAGTGATGGAAAAAATCCTCTGTTCCTATTTTATTTGTTAGAAACATGCTAGGTGAAATAACATTGCCAATAGTTTGTGATTTAGAAAACACTATTTTTGGATCACTTAATACCATATCATGCAAACGGGACTAGAGAAAGAATTTGCCAGTGTTTTCTAATAATGGCAGATATAGCCTCAGATTGATTGCTATACTAAGTGATAAAGTAGGGAGGTTCATTGGGAATTGTATTTGATTGTGTACCAATATCCATAGCGTATGTCATTGAAATGAGATCAGTCCTGTCCATTGACAGTGTGTGCTCAAATGCCTTTTTCAGAACATACTATCATAAACCCTTTGCAAAAAGCAATTGGTTAAATCAACTGACCCGATCCTATAGTCATCCAATGATGAACAATTTCTGCGGAGACGCAGAAATTGTTCTCCCGGAATTCCCTTAAAAAGGATGTATTATGACAACTTATGTACTGTAAGAGGGCATTGCGTGAATTGTCTTTGCGATAAATATCGCTTTGAAACTTATGATTGAGATCCACAAATAGACGCAGATCCAAAAACTGAATGTGATGTCTGTGAAAATTGTGAAAATTGTGAGTGAACTGTAAATTTAATATGTTGTCTCCCATAGGAGTAGGCTTTATTTTTATGATTTGTTTTTCCTTAAAGGGATGGTGGGCCTATTATTGTGTTATTTAACCCCTGTAAATAAACCCTGTATAAAGAAATACAGAGTTTTCTTCCTTAATATGGAATACAAGACCCAGCAACGTGATGGTGGCCTCACAATACTTATTTATTTATTTATTTATAAAATATTTTACCAGGAAGTAATACATTGAGAGTTACCTCTCGTTTTCAAGTATGTCCTGGGCACAGAGTAAAACAAATAATACATGGTTACAAATACAGTTACATAAATGAACAGGGTATACATTATATACAAGACATTGCATGCACAGTTAAAGAAAATATATATTATGGGCGTATGAAACAGTTACAGACCAGATTAAAGTGTGAGACAGCCTTAGATTTGAAAGAACTTAAACTGGTGGTGGATGTGAGAGTCTCTGGTAGGTTGTTCCAGTTTTGGGGTGCACAGTAGGAGAAGGAGGAACGTCCGGATACTTTGTTGAGCCTTGGGACCATGAATAGTCTTTTGGAGTCTGATCTCAGGTGATAAGTGCTGCATGTGGTAGGGGTGAGGAGCTTGTTCAGGTAGCTGGGTAGCTTGCCCATGAAGAATTTAAAGGCAAGACAGGAAAGGTGAACTTTGCGCCTAGACTCGAGTGATGACCAATCTAGTTCTTTGAGCATATCGCAGTGATGTGTGTTGTAGTTGCATTGGAGAACAAAACGACAAATTGAATTGTAGAGGGTGTCAAGTTTGCTAAGGTGGGTTTGAGGTGCCGAGCCGTATACTATGTCTCCATAGTCAATAATTGGCATTAGCATCTGCTGTGCGATACGCTTTCTGACCAGGAGACTTAGGGAGGATTTGTTCCTGTAAAGTGCCCCTAGTTTGGCATAGGTCTTGGTTGTCAGGATATCAATGTGCATCCCGAATGTTAAGTGGGAGTCAAACCATAAGCCCAGGTATTTAAAACTAGTGACAGGGGTTAGGGTGGTGTTAGCGTTGGTTCTAATCAGGAGCTCAGTCACTGGAACCTTTAAAAATTTAGTCTTGGTCCCGAATACCATTGTTACAGTCTTGTCAGTGTTTAAAAACAGTTTGTTTTGGGAAATCCAGTTTTCGAGTCTCAAAAAGTCAGACTGAAGTATGTGTTGAAGGTTAGAGAGGCTATGGCTGTGTGCATATAGGATTGTGTCGTCTGCATACATGTGTATTGAGGCTTCCTTACAAGCTGTGGGAAGATCATTAATCATTAATCATTAATTTTTATTCGGAGATCCAATATTAGGAAGGCATTGGGATTCATGTTTTAGGGTGGCTGGTGAGGGCATGTGACCAGTGTAGGTGATAAATCCTTTTTGGAGTTGAGTTGGCAAGGTCCAGGTCCAGATTCAAATGAATGGGTCAACACTGACAGCCTTTCAGTTTAATAGGGTTTTAAAAAAGTCTGGAACAGTTAGGGGGATGAGTGGTCTCATTCACGCTGGATCAGTACAGCCATGGAAGCAGCTAGGTTGGGTTTAGGTAAGTTAACCATTAAAAGGATTATTTTTTTTATTTTAGGCATTTAGGTTAAGAAAGCATTTAGGGGGAAATTAATGAGTGCCAGTTAAGACCATTGAGCATATTGCCATTTAAAGGAGCATTCACAGCTTTTAGTACGTGTTCTAACATGGTTTTGGTTTGGTTAGAGATGATACATACCTAGGAAATATTAAATGTTTCAAAATCTTGGGAAGCCATGGGGAGAAGTAGTAAGAAGGACAATAGGGTTATCTCTGCATTTGTGATGGCAATATGAGGCATTGTATTGAGGCATAGGCAGTTGAAATGGGATGCCACGGGTGTGCTCCTGTTGGAAAGTGGCCACGACATTTTCAATGCAAGTTTGTAGGATGCTTTGCAGGTGACCTCGAGCCTGGTTGTGGGGAAAGGCCAGGCTAAAAATAATAGGCCATGTCCTGTGGCGGGGTAGACATGCTGTACGGGCTAGTTGCGACTTATTTAGGTGTGCTTAGTTAGCGAGTGGATGCCAGGATCTCAATGACCTTGGGGTTAGCAGGTTTTGGTAGTCCTCTCTAGCGAGCAAAGTGAAGATGAACAAGTGCTCTATTCTAATAAGGAATCTAATGTACATAAATATTATACATGGAGCACCTTCTATTATAAATACCTGTTCCTATTTTAAAGGGAGACATTGATTTTAGTTATCCTATTCAGTAAAGTCAGTTACTCAAGCATAGGTACTTACAGGAAGAGATGGAATATTCACCAACACACACAAGTCAGCCAACCTGTACAAAACATACATGTGTAAAAAAAAATGATCTTGCTATATATTTATATATACATGCATACAAACATACTGGCTGTAAAAGAAAAAATGTAAACATTACTTTTGTACATCTACTGCAAAAAAGATTGGTATAACAATACATTAGTGGGCATTCAGCTACTTTACCAGCCCATATGTGACACCAGAAATTAGCACTGTTATAGCACACCAAACCTTAGACTTGAAGGTCTTCAACTTCTTGCTCCTACGACAGTATAATCTACTATGTGCTAGCACACATTTTTTACCCCTCCCTCTACACTGGTACGTTTCCCTTCTCCTTCAAACATTCAACAGTTATAACATTACTCAGAAACAGCAAGCTTGACCCTACCTGTCTTTCTAACTATCGTCCTGTTTCCCGTCTGCCTTTTGCCTCTAAACTCTTTGGATGTCTTGTATTCTCTCACTTGCTCCATTTTCTCAACACCTATTCTCTCCTAGACTTTCTACAATCTGGCTTCCGCACTGCTCACTCCGCTGAAACAGCCCTCACTAGACCTTCATGCTGCCAAAGACATTACACTCTGCTCATATTACTTGACCTCTCTTTGCAGCATTTGATACTGTGGATCAACCTCTTCTCCTTCACATTCTTCCTAGTCTTGGTAATCATAACAAAGCTCTATCCTGGATCTCCTCTTACTTGTCCCATCATACTTTCAGTGTTCCTTTTGCTAACACCTCCTCCTCTATCGATCTCTCTGTGGAGGTACCCCAGGGTCCTGTCCTGGGACCTCATCACTTTTCTCTTTACACACTCTCTCTAGGTAACCCAATCAAATATTTTGGGTTCAAATATCACCTCTATGCTGATGACACAGATATTAACATTTCAACCCCAGACCTTACACCTGCTGTACAGACCAAAGTTTATGAATGTCTCTCTGCTATAACATCCTGGATAGCCCTCTGCCGACTTAAACTTAACATGTTAAAAACGGAGCCCCTCATATTTCCTCCCAAACCTGGCCCTACACATTACTGTTGGGAGTACTATCATATACCCAGTAGCAAAAGCACGCTGACTTGGGGTCACACTCGACTTCTCTCTCACATTCTCCTCTTACATTCAAAAGGTAGCTAAAACCTTTTGTTTTTTTCTCTGCAATATTACAAACATTTGTTCTTTCCTCTGTTGCTCGACTGCTAAAACTCTGACACAGGCCCTCATTCTCTCCTGTTTCGATTACTGTAACTTTCTGCTGTCCGGCCTTCCTGCCTCTCACCTGTCTCCCCTACAATCTATCCTAAATGCTGCTGCCAGAATCACTCTATACTTTTCTAAATCTGACTCAGCATCTCTCCCCTGTTGAAATTTCCAGAGGTGTGGGGCAGTCAGTGAAAAAGGTTTAAGGCGGGAGAGGGCTTTAGATACAAAGGGGGTAGAAAGAAGACATCCTTGAGCAGAACGCAAAAGTCGGGATGGTGCATAGCGAGGTCTTCTCTCTACTCTCTTTGTATCTAAAGCCCTCTCCCACCTTAAACCCTTCTCACTGATGGCTCCACACCTCTAGAATGCCCTTCCCCTCAATATCCGACTAGCACCCTCTCTATCCACCTTTATGACCCACCTCAAAACACACCTACTTAACGAAGCACATGAGTTGCTCTGCTGATACTTTACACCTCATACATAAACCTTGGCCTCTTGCAGACGCCCTTACCAGAACGCCCTCCTACTGTCTCTGTATGTTCTTCCTACCAACCAATTAGATTGTAAGCTCTTCAGAGCAGGGAGTCCTTTTCCTAAATGTTACTTTTATGTCTGAAGCACTTCTTCCCTTGATGTATTATTTGTTATTTATATGATGTCGTGTGTATTACTGCTGTGAAGCGCTATGTACATTAATAGCGCTATATAAATAAAGACATACATATATAAAATTACATTTAAATGCTAAAACCATTTTCGAGTGGCCCCACCGCATCTTCACCTACCAAATTCCTTTACTCCTTTGAACATATAATTAAAGATGGGTCCTGGCCACTACAGTTAGTCTATCAATAAAACAGGTCCATATTTTCTCCCTCCCTCTAGAAATTTCAGATCTATGACACATCTGTAGCAGACTAAATACTTGTGATTGGTTTACCTTATAAGAAAATGAATATCATCTTAACAATACCTTGCCACGTCAGGGTCTTGTCCACAAAGCAATAGAATATTTTTAGTGTTGACATAGAATGCCCAGCATGGGAAGCAAGCAAGAAGCAGGATAAGGATCCCACGTTGCACAACTACACCAATCGGCTTGAGGTTTTTCCCCCCGTAAATCTTAAAAAGAAAAAAGAACTGTGTAACTATCTCATTCTTTGCAGGGCTATAGTGAATTATAGCAAATGTATCACCACTTACTCTGGCTTTCTTGCAGTAATCACTTTGGGATATACAGTAGGACTATGTATAAACCTTGATATATACTGTGTGTGAGATACATTTTCAAAATGACTAAGTTTACAAGGACAAACGGTCTTGCGCTTCGGTGGTTGGTATATGCACCAAGGGTGTCAATATCGTCATGTGGGGATGTGGAATGAGGGTGCAGTCTGTGACCACTACTCTGACCGGAGTAGGAGGGAAATAAAACCTTTACCTAAGTTGAAACTCCGGTCTGGGTCTTGCTCTCCTCTGCTCCTGCGATCCCGCGTGCAACCTTCAATGAAGATACATGAAAAGAAAGAAGTTCCGGCGCAACTGCACATGACAAGAATCCAAGCTGCTTCCGGATGAATACGAAAACTTTATTTGCACATGACACACAAGGCTACACCACGATGTGGTGCGCCGGAACTTCTTTCTTTTCATGACTAAGTTTACAGCCTGTGTAATGTGTGTTTGTACTTTGCAACCCCAGTTCATTGTCAATGAATTGACTGTCCAACTCCCTCTAATTAAAAGGGAGATTTTGTCATAATGTACTAAAACATATTACATTTCTCCCTGAAAATATTTCCTCAACACAATGCAAGTCAATGGAACAGCCCACACAGTTTGTCAACATTGATAGCATCTCTGCAATTTTACATTACTTACATGTAACCCTCCCTGCCTGGTTTATTGGGAGATTACATTGGATTGCAATATTTGGCTACTCAGCATAGGTTACCTTGACTCCGGGTGCTGGATGCAGGCAGTTGGGCAATGAGGTAGCAAGAGTGAAAATGATGGGCGTCAGGAACTTTTGCAGTACTTTCAGTAACTTTCAGTAACATCGGTATTTATTCATGTCTCCACAGGGACACATCACACACATATGACAACGTTGTACTATCTTCTCATGGTTATTCTTCTTGATTGCTGTACTTAAGAGCCCACTCAACACTCAGAAGGAGCTATATCTGCCAGGTTACTTTCCTGGAGTTGGACCTGTCCCCTCCACCCCCCACGCAGAATATCATCAGCTATACCCCATTGAAACAGGGCCCTTACCGGGATCCTGACTGGTTCTATGCATTTGAAGATTGTGCCCCTTTTTTGTATGGGAACTGCCACTTCCACAAAAGCTGAAAATAATATGTATATGGATCTGTCATTAGAGCCGATCCACTGACATCCGGGAGCCTTCTTCCCGGGGCCCTCTGTGGCATGTTGGTCCCCCCTCTCTGGGACCTAATTTATTCTACTAGCCATATTCTAGGATCCTAACTTAAAGGGCACAGTCCCTATCTATAACATAATAAATAAGGGGGACTGGTCTCTTCTATTATTTTATGGACATATCCCTATCTTCTCTCCCTGGGGCTCCTCTCCTATTGTCCTCCAGGAACTTCACCTTCCAGAACCTTCCTTCTATCCTAAATTCGCCCTTGTCACATCAGTATTCCTATAGCAACACAGGGTGGGGCCCAGCATATACTATCCTGCTGGTAACGCCTTATAGTCACCTAGTAGCCCCATAGAAGAGAGGTTACATACAGTATATATTTATGGTGTAATGAGAAAAGACAGCAGAGTACTTCATAATTATTTGGAAACAATTTGCAATTTAGAAAGAACTTTGAAACAAGTTGCAATAGTTGGAGTAGCTTAGACTTATACCATATTATAATGAGATTGCTGACATTCAGAAGGTGACTGCCATTAGTTTGTCGTGACCTACTTTGAAAGTGCAGTAACCCTTTAATTACAGATGTAATTATAACACATTTTAATTAAATATCCCCTATTGTCCATAATGGAATGGTTTAGATCACATAGACTCTGAAAAGAAATACAGAATTCAAGGTGTGAATATTTCTCTTGCTCCTACCTGAGAGATGAGCGTATCACATGCTGCAGATAACCCAATTCCTACACAATGACCGGTCACTGAGGCAAACTGACAAGAATGAAAACAAAATGAAAAAACATGGGTCATTATGTGCAAGATCATTTTGTAAATAAAATTAATATAGGAAATTGTATCTTGCATCTCATGTCACTGTAAACATCCCATTTAAGTCTTTATCTCCAGTAACTAACTATGGATAGAATATTTATATTTTGTTGTATTTGATTTCTGCATTTATTTCTCTCAGTTGAGAGGTTATGAAGTACGTCAGCGGTGCACAAACTGGGGGCGCAAGATTATTTAGGGGGGGCATGGGCTGCATGCGGGGAAACCTGGGGGTGGGCAGAGCTGTGCACGGGTGGCCAGAAGCTCCGTGCTGAGGCTGCTTCTCTGCTGCGTCTTGCAGAGGGGGCGGGGCCTTACTGCGGGGGCGGGGCTTTCCTTCCCTGCACACATACATCCCCTTCCTTCTCCTGTGTTACCCGTTCCAGTTTTCAGCAGCATAGGGGAAAGGAGCAGGCTTACAGTAGTACTTCCTCCCCCAGGTGAAAGTCTGTGACTTATGATTGTGTGTTGTGTCTGTCTGTGGTGTGTGTGGTGATTGAATATGTGGTGTGTGTGTTGTGATTGAGTGTGTGTTGTGTGTGTTGTGTGTGTGTGTTGTGTCAGTGTTGGTTGTGATTGATTGTGTGTGTGTGTGTGTGTGTAGATTGTGTGTGTTGTGTCTGTTGGTTGTGATTGAGTGTGTGTGTTGTGATATTCGTGTGCGTTGTGTGTGTTGTGATTGACTAGGGGTGCTGTGTCTGTGTTGTGATTGTGTGTATGTGTGTTGTGATTAAATGCAGCGGTGCGCAAACTGGGGGGCGTACGGTCTCCAAAGCTTGGCGCTTCGGGAGACCAACAAAATTGACTTTGAAGCGCACTCAGCAGCAGTCAATGCACACACACACAGCCACACAAACACACACAAAAATAGCCCCGATCATTCCCCCCCCCCCCGCTCGTGCTTGTAAAATTATGCAGGACACCCTGTGCTCATGCTTGGAGAGATGGTGATGTCACCGCTCTCAGCGGCAGCGTGGACGCAGCTTAATTTTGCAAGCGCGAGCTGTTGAAATAAGTATTTAGACATATTTGTATTTACATTGTATACCGTTTAATAAAGGTTTTTTTTTTCTTCATATGATTGATTACATCAGACAGGGGGGGCCCGAGAAATTTCATGGATGAAAAGGGGGGCTCGGCATAAAAAATTTGCTCACCCCTGAAGTAAGTGATACTGTAGTACTAAAAACTCTGATGTCCAATTTATGAGCGCTGCTTTACTCATCCTGATTTTATTTGTTTAATATTTGATTATGATGCTTAGAAGAGTAAATGCAGGATTGCTGCTTTTGGTTATTTCATATATCGTGGCCCAACAACTTTTAGATGGGAATAGATAGCAAGAAAAAGGCTATTGATAACCAGCACTACACTAAGAAAACAAAGCCTGTACCATAGGTATGAAAGATAAACAAAAAAATCCCATTTAAATCAATCAGACTTTTCTTTGATACACATGATGCTGTATGTTTTGCCGCAGAATTGCATTCCAACGATTAACCATCCACTTCTTGCACGCAACTATTAACCTTGCACTAAACAGTGTGCCTCCAAGGTCTTTGGACTTTTACTCCTTTAAGATCTAAATAAAATATATGGATACGTTTGTACATACAGTATTGGCAACCATAATTGCATCCAGTTCCAGCTTTCCAAGGTGTCCGCAAAAAATTGCTGCTGTAATAAATGGTGCAAAGTCCAGCAAATTGATAATGACCTAAGAAAAATTAAACAAAATTATTTTTAACTTAAAAGGTAAGCTTTAAAACAACCCTCTGTTCCTCTGAAAACCCCCACAAATATAATCATAACCTGATAGTTCAGGCTGCATTATTTTTTGGTTTAGTAATTAAAATGTCAGCGTACAGTACATCATGTATGCTAATTCTCAAGCTGTCACGATCCCAACTGGATTAAAAATATACCATATGGTCAGTTTCGTTGGATTAAGCATAACTGTCCTGATGATGATATATATACTGTATATGAACAACAATCAGAGATCTTGGTTAATATGTTTTGTGAGCGAAACTATAGTTAAAGTACTACTGTATCAACAAAGCTCTAGCTAAAACAGAGAGAGAGTAAATAGAAGTGAACTAATGACTGAAAAAGAAAATTCAGAATGATGGGAAATTCAATATGTACTTCATTACAGAATACAATCGAGAGGCAGTACAAATTAGAAATATTGTATCTAAACATTGGCACATCTTGAAAAACGACCTACAGTATATTAAAAGATCAGTTACCAGAAAAAACGAAAGCGATCTTTAGTAGAGCGCCAAACCTTAAGGGGAGATTTGTCCCCACTCCTTTTAAAAGGAAAAATATAACCCCTACGAATTGGCTAGATAAACCGAAAGGTTTTTTTGGTTGTATAATATGTAAAGCTTGTATACATACTGTAAGGATCATGAGAAATTCAAATTCCGTTTTAATCAAACTAAGGAAGTATTTTCCATAGAAAGCTCCATTAACTGTAAATCTACATTTGTAGTGTGTGTGTGTGTGTGTGTGTGTGTGTGTGTGTGTGTGTGTGTGTGTGTGTGTGTGTGTGTGTGTGTGTGTGTGTGTGTGTGTGTGTGTGGCCTCCAGTATATAGGGTGTACTTCCAGACTATATTGGAACACCTGGGAAACATCAGGAAGGGTGTGCTCGCCCATAGTGTATCAAAACACTTTAAATTGTACCATCAATCTGACCTTAAATACCTTGAATATAAAGGCATAGAACATGTTCCCCTAAATTGGAGGGGAGTGTGGGGGTAATAGGTTGAACCATTTAGCTAAACGCGAAACATTGTGGATCCATAAAATGCACACATTGGCCCCTGGGTGTCTCAATGTGGACATAGATATTGGAGGGTTTCTTATATAATCATGATGGTAACTTGGTTTCTCAGTGATAAGTTAAACATTTTAATTAGCTTTATACTTTATATTTTATATTTGATGTAACTTTTAGTTATATACTTCTTTCTTCTGCTTTCCTCCATATATGTATTTGACCTTTATTTTCTTTTTATATATTTTTTTAGTCTCGTTGCGCCATATTAATTAATCTATTCATATTGTTATCAATTACATGTGAACAGTTGTATTTTGGAATGCCACTATACTGTATATTGAGCGACATATTTAATCACAACATAATAGCAGGTAATGTTCATTCATAAATGGAGTTTGCACAATTTTGACTAAAGGCGATTGATTGGACATTGTCCTAAGCCAATTATTTCAAAGATCCAGTAGCTTATAAATATCAAGATAATGACACACAGGATAGGATCCCTGAAGAACCCGTGAGCGAAATGATTAGAATCTATCCATTCTGGGCTTACTGCAAGACGAGGAGTACAGGCAAATGGTATCTGCACATCTTCACCTACTTCCGCCCATACTCCAACCATCACTGGAAGTGGCGTGGGGATCCGGGAGAGAGGCGCGCGCCGGAGATTGAGACGAGACCCTCATCACTCGTACAATGCCCGTTTTTCATGTTGAAATGTGAGCGTATTAATACCTTCATATGCTGTGATGTGCAATACATTTTGGAATATACCAAACTATGAGAGTTTTCTTTATATGTCCTTGAGCTATACAAGAGGATTCATCACACTGCTGTGAGAGAGATCACGTTGATGTCCATTCCTATCATGGCTCCTGTTAGAGAGAGATTGAGTCTTTAACATGCTCTAAATCTAAGAAGAAATTTGTGAGTGAATTGATATTATATTCACCTAGAAATTCATTTCACTACACTGGTCGCACTATTTTGTTCCTTGTTCTATTTTTTTCATACGCTGTGAATACTGCGCTCCCCTCACCTGGAAGAAATAAGATCAACAGTGTTGAACACTGTTGTTGTGATAAGCCAACCCACTAGTGTACTGGAGTCATTCCGGTGCAGTGATATTTGCAGACACATTTTTCCATGACTTTGGATAGTATTGGGAGAAGAGAGATTGACCTGTGGTTTGAGACAGTGTTTTTGTCCCCACTTTTGAAGATCAGGACAACTCTGGCAGTTTTCTAGGTCTTATGGATATGGTCTGCAGACAAAATAGAGTTGTTAGGGAAGCAGTATGGCAATGGCTGGGGAACAAAGTTGTAGGAACTTTGACTGAGCTTCATGTTTCTAGTTTGGGTTGTGTTTTGTTAATAGGTTAGTAGCACACCCCACAAAATATTAATTGACTGCTTTTGCAATGTCATTGGGATTTGTAATAGTAATACCATCCTTAATAATATTACATGGTTGTTGATTGCTAGAAGACTGGAATATACTGTTGATGACTGTAAGAGGACATGTGCAGAGGTACGCAACGGAGACTATTTAAGGTGAAATTAAAACAAGGCTTTATTGCGCCTGTCGCTTTAAACACAGCAAAGATGTGAAAATCAGCAAACAAAATCTGCTCCACTTTGGAGTATATTTACACTCGCAGTCCAGCTCTCTTTAACTGCGTGGTTAGCCCAGCGATTCACCAGCCCAAATCATAGAGACATCATTATATACTGTATATATAGTGTGGCAGGACGGCATCGCGGAGGGGTCAGCAAGACGCTAGACACGATGGGAAACTTTAAACTTTAGTGGTTTATTAGCCACAACCAAATAGAGTACGGGTGCACCGTCGCTTTAAGAAACCAAATTATAGAAAATAAAACCTTTTCCCGTTAGGGAAACTAACTCAACTTCTTGAGCCCTTACTAACAGGGCAGCCAGCTAATCTGGCTATGCCCAAAACATGTGCTCCACAAAGTATAACAATAAAGTATAACAATAAAGTCTTATCTGTATTGTAGCTCCAGTAGCAAACAGGAACGCTGGTTCCTGGGAGCAGGCTGTGTCCAGCTCGCAGCAATCTTTATCTTTATCCTGGGTTGGGGTCCCAGCTGGTCCCAGCAGCAAAGCTCCTCGCAGGACTGGGGAACCAGAGCAACAGCTAGGGCTTCCTAGCCGGGAGAAGTCTCTCCACCATCCTGGGGAAAAACAAGCTCACCTTGTGTGAGCCACTTCCTGCTTTTTAAACCTGCACTCTCTCAGGCATCCTGCTTAATTAGGCTGCAGGTGTATGCAGTTCTCCAACTATAGGTTAACTGTTTAGTGCTGGAAAGTACACACATCCTCCATTCCAGCTTACTGAGTCAGTGACTCTGTCACATATCCCTCCCCCCAGCGAAACATTGTCCTGTGAGCGGCCCGTGCACCATTCCCGTGCACCAGCATCTTTGTCGAAAATGTCCGACTTCGGCCCTTCCCTCCCCCTTTTTTTTTCTTGCCTTCCAATTTAGGCATTTTCTTTTTGGGGTAATTAGCAAGCCATCTGGGCCTGAAGACTGGTACCTCACTATCTCCTTGTCTTGTGCCAGTTTCAGTTTAAGGTTGATATTCCGCTTTTGTTGTGTCTCTTCTTGCAAAGGTTCCTGAGCATCCTGCTGTCTATTAGCTCTCTTTGCCAGGACTCTACGCCACACTGTGACCTTGATCTGCAAATCCTGTAGATGCATCGTTGTCCTTGTCCTCTTGTGCTCAGGGTCTCCCTTATCCTGTAGAAGAGCATTGACCTCGGTCAGCTCATTGCATACACTCGCCAGTGACTGTTTGGCCTTCTCTTGTGAAGATAGCAACTCTGTTTTAGCGGTGATGGCTTTTGGACCTTTCTCCATCAGCGTACCTCCAGTGTTGGGTTCTACAATATTTACATTTAGTACTTCAATTTGGTCGGGATTCTTATTCATCCGAAGTGCACCCCATAGCACCTTTCTTTTACCGCCAGCAGACTCGTAAGCTTGGGCCTTTCTGTCTTGACTCTTTAACTTACTCTGTTGGGAGAGTCACTGGACAAACTGTGTGGTCTTTATCCTCTTACAATCACGGGCACACTTCCGTCTCATTCGTGACTGTCTCGTCACAGAACTGCCCTCATGGCAAGGAATCCACTTTGGGTCCCCTGGGCACTGTAGTATGACTGGATTCTTACTGTGCTAGTGCATCGCAATTTGTCCTTCGCATTCCGTGCCTTGTGGATAGTATACTGTAGTACTGCAACGGTATCGCGGTCATGCTTCCTGGTGCGCCTCCCTTGCTTTATCTCTACCGCCACCTTTTCCTTGGACTGCTTCAGTAACCCAAACGTCTGTCTTGGGGTTGTAAGCTTTTCCTCACGCTTCATCTGAGAAACCTCCTGCTGGGCAGCAGTAGAATCCAACGTAGCATCCCGCTCTGTCTTCACAGCCTCGAGCTCCTTGCCTAGGTCACACTTCTGTTTCTCCGCCATCTTGCGGCCAGAACACTCAGACGCCAGGTCCTTCCTCAGGTCTTGAAGCTGTCCTTCTTCCTTTCTTCTTTCACCCAGTGCAGCTGTTAGTTCAGCTTTTTTAGAGTTGAGTCGTGATTCTACATCTCCTAGCAGACTCAGAGAAAGGCTTAAATCTGTCTCTGTTTCTTTATTCTGGACCTGCAGCTGCTGGTGCTCCTCCCGGACCTTGTCCAGCTGCAGCTGTAGCCTGGCCCCCTCATTGGTCGTGTGGTCCAGCCGCTTGTGGATATCAGCCATTTCGGTTTCATGGTGCAATGTCAGGCAGGCCACCTGACGGACGGACATCTCCTCCTCTTGGCGCAATTAGTCCATCAGACTTGTTCTGCTTTTCTTCCATAGTAGCAATTGAGGTGTTGGCTTTATCCAAACTTGTCGTCAGCTCCTCCAACTCACTCCGTAAGAGACGTTCTGTTTTCTTTAAAGCCTCATACTCTTGTATCGCTGGGAGTATACACCTCTGTACCTCGGCGTTCGCTTCTCGCTCCCTATTCAATTGCTCGTGCAAGACATCATAATCACGGTGGGCAGTTTGGAGTGCAGAAATTAAGGCCTCTTTGTCCTGAATCAAGGATTCAGCTTCCCTTTGCTCCTTCTTTTCCTTTGCCACCGTTCCATTCTGCCCATCACTCCAGTCTGTAGCAAATCTCGGTGGCTTGCTGACACCTGTTGTCCTGATATCGCAGGCTCAAGTGGTTCAGTCACTTCCTCTGTGACTTGATAAATATTTTTCTTTTTCTTCTTTCTCTTTGCTTTATTAGCTCCAGACACATCAGTGGTACTGGGCACACACACACTGGTATCAGCTTCCACATCTTGCTTGTACTCACAATACGTTGCTTGCTTTTGCAGCTGTGGGAGACAATATTCATCATGTTGCTCCTGTTGCCAGTGTTTATATTTGAGAATTTGGGAACACACCTCTCCCGTGTGACCTGGTTCATGACAGGCCCAGCATACTGTCTCCTTTAGAAAGTTACCTGGTTTCCTTCTAGCCGGCACGGCTTCGAATTCCTGGTCACCGACTCCAAGGTTATGGGGTCCTGTGCTCTGAACGCTGGTCACTTTTGCAGCTCTCTTCCTGTGGCCACGCACGAGTTGTCATCATCATCATCATATGGCCTGAAGGGACACTGTTTTGTATGATTCCGTAAATTGCAAAACAGACACTTGACGACGGCCATTTTAAAACCCCGTTTATTTTGTTTGTTTTTTTCCCACACCCGACGGGGCAGACTTTGCACAATACACGTAAGTTGTACTTGCTTTACAATATTTGAACCTTCTGGGTTCTTCTTAGGGCAACTTCTTTGCAAAAATCCATTTTTACTTTCTTTTATACCAGAGAGGGCAAACTTTAATCACAGCACTTGCTAGCTGCAAATTCACTCGCTTCAACAGAAGGCATTAGCTTTACACAGCAATCCTTTCATACCCGACAGGGCAAACTTTACACTCAGCATTTTCTAGCTGTAAATTCCATGCTTCAGCAAAAATAATTTTTTTGGTTTTCTGCTTCAGTTCATGTCACTAGGGGTCAAGTCATGTTGACTTTATGTGATATATACTTACCAACTTAACTACCTGTTGTCCGGAGCTGTATGCTTTAAGTACATGGACTTCATACTTCTGGATTTATACTCTGCAGCACATGTCAGTTTGTTTGGGGGTGCTCATCCTCCCTAATCGTTTGTTCCTTTACCTTGGAGATGTTCGGTCAGGCCTGTGGCTTCAGGGGGTGGGTGGGCTGGCGTGCCGGTGGTGCTGCGGGGTGGGGCTCCCTAATGCTGTGGGGGCTGGTGGGATGGCCCGGCGCAGCGGGGGGTGGGAGGCATGGCCCGGTGCAGCGGGGGGTGGGAGGCACGGCCCGGTGCAGCGGGGTGGATGGGGGCCGGATGTCCTTGTGCTGCTGGGGAGTGGCAGGAGTCGCAGGACGACCCTGCACTGCAGCGGGACGGCTCTGTGCTGTGGCGGGGGGGAGGTGGCGGTGCTGGGGGAGGAGGGGTGGTGGTGCTGTGGGGGCCTGGCGACTGATCACAGCATTTTATTCCTACGGTCATGTGAAGCAATACATTTAAATGCATTGGAAATACCAGCACTCCATAATGGTGCCTGTATCTCGGGAAGCACAGGGTCCTCAAATCAATGCGGTTCTGCTCCGGAGACCCCCTGCTCATCTACACTTGTATTCAAATTAATATTAAAATTGCTTCATTACCTTAGCGGCTAGTTGCTAAGGCAATTAAGTGGTTAAACACCAGTGAACAGTTTATTGTGGGTAGCGGGGCTGGGTGAATGTGGGTGTGGCAGGACGGCCTGTAACCGAGGTCAGGGAACAGTCCACACGTGTAGTTTCAGGATAACGAAAACGTTCAGTGGCTTTATTTCTCCACAGCATAACATAACATGTGGGTACACTGTCCCTTTAAACACCAAACCAAATCCTGCTCCACATTGGGAGAACTGACTAACACTCCAGGCCTATCTAGCAGGCTGGCTGGCTGGCTAAACCATTTACCAAACCATAAGTGTATTTTAAGCAGTCAGGAAAACAAATGAACAATTCTTACTTTGGTTGGAAGAGTTAGTTTGGTGAATCCGTCTGGCTAGCAGCTCACATAGCAGAGTGCTCTGATTTTATTTGTTGAAAAACATGCAACATATACAATACAGAAACAGACTGTCAAAACATTACATATTTACATCGGGAGGGAAAAAAAATACAAATAAAACAATAGAACACAAATTCAGTGCAATTATTTCAAATATTTACATTTCTCCACAGTTTTTCCCACTGTTGCTGTTCTATTCTGGAAACAGACAGTCAAAACATTACATATTTACATCGGGAGGGAAAAAAAATACAAATAAAAACAATAGAACACAAATTCAGTGCAATTATTTCAAATATTTACATTTTTTTTACAGTATCTGCTATTCCCTCCTCCTCCCCCTCACTTTTGAGGGCTTCTGTTCCACCTTCCTCCATTGCATCCATAGTATCCCCCCAAGACAATGCATCATAGGTATTTGAGGTGGGTATCCCTGATGACTGTAACTCCCTAGTGTGACCTCTGCCTTTGGCCTTTTTCTTTGCTTTAGTTACATGCTCCCATCCCTCCCCTTTTGGCCCCTGTTCCCCTCCTGCCGCTTCTGGCCCCTGATCCCCTTCTGCCGCTGCTGGCCCCTGCTCCTTGCCTGCCGCTGCTGGCCCCTTCTCCCTGCTTGCCACTGCTGGCCCCTGCTCCCCGCCCGCCGCTATTGGCCCCTGCTCCCCGCCCGCTGCTACTGGCCCCTGCTCCCCGCCCGCTGCTACTGGCCCCTGCTCCCCGCCCGCTGCTACTGGCCCCTGCTCCCCTCCTGCCTCTCTTCTTGCTGGCTCCTGCACCTCCTCCTGCTCCTGCTCAAAGGATAACTCCATGGCACCAAACTCATTTATCTGGGTCTCCTCTACAAGGGCTGTCTCAGTGTCCTGGGGAGCATTATTATGCGCCACCTCAGGACACTCCCTAAAAGAGTGACCCTGTCCCCCACACAAGTTACACAGTACAGTATTAGGACATACAGATCGGTTATGCCCAAGAACCCCACACTGGCTGCACCTGATCTTATCACAGCTCGCACTCAAATGCCTGTTGGACCCACATTTGAAGCAAAGCCTGGGCTGGCCACTGTAAAAACAGACCCCTCTGTCCCCCCCAATGCAGAGGGAATTTAGGAGGTGGTGAGACACACCATGTCTTTCCCACAGTTTAACCTTACACCTCCAACCCCCAGTCCACACCCACGCTCCTTCCCAGATCTCCTCCTCTATTTTCTCCAGATCAGACAGCATAGTACATTGTCTCTTCAACCAATAAAGAATGTCTTGTTTGGCAACGGCCTCGTTGCGAAATATTACAGTCACCAGTTTGGTTGTAAGATGACTTACAGGTATGGCAACAAAGTCTTTCCACAGAAGTGTGAATTTCAAGTCCTCAAACCTGTGCCAGAAAGCTTCTAGCAAATCCCCCCTTTTGAAGCTTATGTCATATTCCCTGTTACCTGGGGTGTGTATGAAAGCAAAAATGTCTGAGGCCTGAAACCCCATAGATTCCTTCAAAAGGACTTTACCAATAAAGCATTTATCAGGAATATCCCCAATACCTTTGTATCGCAGTCTCACCACATTTATCCGCTTGGCAGTGGGGCTTGGAAACTGGGGGTAACTGCTGGACCCTGGACCGGCACCTCTCCATGCGAACCCTTCTGCTCTCTCTGGTCTCTCTCCAGCTTCTCCAGGGATGCTCCGCTGTGCTGTACCGTCCGTGGCTGCTGGTGGCCTCTGTGCTGCACCGTCTGTGGCTGCTGGTGGCCTCTGTGCTGCACCGTCTGTGGCTGCTGGTGGCCTCTGTGCTGCATTGTCTGTGGCTGCTGGTGGCCTCTGTGCTGCATTGTCTGTGGCTGCTGGTGGCCTCTGTGCTGCACCGGCTGCTGGTGGCCTCTGTGCTGCACCATCTGTGGCTAGTGATTCCTCTGTAATGTTTTTTCCTGAGGCTGCACAGGTAACAGCTGCAGCTCCTCTCTGCATTCCTCCCTCTCCCGCACTGTGCACGCACAGGTTGTGCTTTCTTGAGGCTAATTGGTAGCCCTTGTGCAGGTTCAGTGATTTCATGGCACCCTTCTGATGATGCAACTTCTGCAGTGTTTGCAACACTCTGGCTGCCCTCTTGTAGTGCCAGCTCTGCAGTGTTTTATGCACTCTGGCTGCTCTGTGATATGACCACTTCTGCATTGTTTGTATCACCCAGATTGCTTTCTGACAGTGAGGTCTCACTAATCACATAGTCTGTGCCTGGGACACCATGCTCAGGGGTGTGAGCTGCTGTTTCTTCCATCTCTGTATTGCTGGTCTCAGGTGGCTGTGTTTGAGAGACCCACCCTTTGCTGCTCCAGCTGTTCACTGGGGAGTAGTATTGGATCTTCCAGACACTGAAGGGGTTAACTACTGCATCATCTTTCCTCCCCTCACTCAGGTATAGCTTTTGGCTTCCCTCTAAACTGCTACTCCGCCCCTGTGTTTGGGAATTGGAACTCTCAGGGGCCTCATCTGAGGACAAACTACTCATAGTCTCTTCTATTTCTGCAGCTCTGCTCTCTGCTTTCTTTTTCCTTAGTTTCTTCATTTTGCTTAACTCTGTTTTCACTTTCATCTCTGCCTTTTCATACAAACATTTCTTTCCTTTTGCAGAACTTCTCAGCTGCCTTAATGCTCTCACTTCATCAGAGGCTGCCTCCATGATGGGTCTCAGACCCCCTTCTCCCCCACACACCTCTCACTGCACCTCCATACTTGTGACCACTCTCAGCCTTGTCTAAGGCAGCCAGCTACTGCCAGTAACAACATCCTTTTATACCTTGCTGGTTATCAGGTGTCAGCTTACATCCTGATTACCTAGCTTCCTCCTGAGTTAACCTTCTGAATGCTGGATGAAGCACTCAGACATATGTTTCCCAGGCATAACTGATAGGGGTTGACTTCACCCTGTCACAGTGGGATTTGACCTTTGGTTGTTGTTTAGGCCTTGCGGATGGTGTTAACCCCTTCAGTACCTTAGCGGTTAATACCGCTAAGGTAATGAAGGGGATAAGCCCTCACGCTACCACACGGCAAATATGGTGAAGTATGTATGTATTAATGACACACAACATAAGCACAGATCCTACTTACGAAATCACAGAGTAAAATGTGCATGTCAGGATAAAAATCCTTGTCTGGAACTATAATACAGGAACTGTTGGCTGCAGGATTTACTCCAAAGGATGCCGTCTGCTTCCGACGTCAGTACATGTGGTTCTCCTCCTCCTCGGCTCGAAATCTCGCGATGTCTGCGTGATAACGCTCCACTTTCACTTCCGAGTAAACAGAAGGTTCTCCGTGGGTGAAATCAGTCACAAATGCCGCTAATAGCGGTTGCAAAGTTCCAATTGCCTTGAATAAGGCATATAGTCCATCAAGTGAATAAAATCCAAGGGACAAAACTACCGTAGCCCTACGCGTTTCGTCTAAAAAGACTTTGTCAAGGGGTATTCAGTCACACCAGTGTGAGGCCTCTAAATAGGTTGAAATCTACTATGATTGGTCCAAATGTGACCTATCACACCAATCTAATAGAATCATCACACAGGTGACAGGTGCAGATAATAAAGGTAATAATAGCCCATATCATATAAAATTAACTAACCATCAAAGAACAAATTTAATACACATACATTATTAAAACATGATAATACATAATACAAACTCTTAATAATATAGATATTAGCAGTGGAATGTCAATCATACAGAGAAATAATATAATTGGAGACAAAGTGGATGCTACGTCAAAAAGGCACCCAGATCTATATCCACATTTAATCCCAATGGGACAAGTGTTTTGACCGTATGTACTGTATCCACCTTGACTCCAATCTAGAAATGGAATTGAGAACGTCCCCTCCCCTCCAACTGAGGGGTACCTTGTCAATACCCATACAAAGAATCTCCGTGGGGTTACAGCCATGAAATTCTGAGAAATGTTTAGACAAATGATGTTGTTGGAAAACTTTGTGTATATTTGTAATGTGTTCTTCAAAACAAATTTTTAATTTTCTTGTTGTACGCCCAATGTATTGCTTATTGCATGGGCATTGAATAAGGTAAACAATATTAGTCGAATCACCAGTTATGAATTGTTCTATATTGTGGATATCACCCGTATGATGGGATTTAAATGATTTAATACTTTTAGCCCCATGCAAATTTAGTTCGCAAGTTTTGCATTTAAGTCACCTAAAAAAGCCCTTAGCATCCAAAAATGTGGTGCTAGAGACTGTTTGATAAGATGGTTTAAACAGCTGAGTGCCAATTTGTTTTTAAAGTGTTAGATTTTGTAAATAATACACGTGGGGTTTTAGGTAAATGTGACTGAAGAATAGTATCTTTTAGAACCAAATGCCAATGTTTTTGTATCACTTTTTTAATGTCTGAAGCTAAAGGATTGAATTGTGTAATAAACGGAACATCTATTATACCAGTATTATTATTAATGTTTGGTGTTTTTTTAGAATTATATTTTAGAAGGTCTTTTCTGTCAATTCTTTGAATTTTAGAAAAGGCTTGATCTAATGTGGCTTTTTTAAAAATAGTTTTTTATAGTTTTTACATTTGGACAGCATGGTTTTTGCCTGCTGTTCATATACTGTATGCTATTATTAGACACATAAATCCACTTTAAGCCCTGACGAAGCATAGGTTCCTATGCGAAACGGTCCGTCAGTTTTAGATGACGTCATCCCTTTTAAGTAGGTGGAGGCGACCAGGATAAGGCCAGGAGATTTTGTGTACCGGGTCTAGCAGCAGACATGCGGCGGAACGGGTTGTATGAGTCTTTACCTTACGAGCCATACACTTTTCATGCCGGCTATACAACTTTGTGTGTGGTGTTGCAGCACTGTATGACACCTTTGTGGGAGGCTATTTATATCCAGGGCTTCCCACCAGTGGGGATTGTGTGCTTGTATATGCACGTTATACAAAAGTGTATTAGACCGGAACAGCTGGCATTCTTGCAGGAGGGTGTTTATGTCTGCGGTGCCCCACTGTGGGGGATTATCTGTACATTTATATGCACCCTTTTTAGCGCAGATGTATGGGCGTCTACTAGATGTCCCTATCTCATGTCAGTTTAGGACATTAACAGCTAAGATATACACCTTTGGTGTTAGCTCTGAATATATGTACCTCAGCTGAATGCTAAACTGCTATAAATATATACACTCTGTCCGTCTTGGCCATATAAATCTCAAGTCAGCTAATACCCTGAGTATCATATATACTGGGTACCCATATATACCTTTAGCATACCTGATATTGGGAGCTTACTTTTCCCTGGTCACCTATCCTCCTCTTATTTTAACACACTTCTCTTTCCCCGTTTACCCCACACCCCCTGATGTACCTTTCCTTGTATATATATATTTAAATAAACCTTTTTTGTTTTGCGTTGCGTAATACAGGGCTATTGGCCCGGGACTTATTGGTCCCTCCCACTTTTTCTCGTGAGTGCAGCCCTGGGTTTCTTGCTCCACTGGGGGCTTTAAACCCCCCCCCCCTTTGGATTTATGTGTCTATATCAGTTTTTTACCCTATGCACCATGAATGAAAATAGACTTTATATTGAATAGTTGGAGAGTGATAAGCATTTGTGTGTTTTTTTTTTTTATGCTATTATTAGAGCAGTTTCGTTTTAATCTTCTAAGTTCACCTTGTGGAATGTTTTCAAGCCAAGGCCTGTAATGATTACTATCCGCCTCAATGTAGTTGAGGCAACTCACCGGTTTGTGATAGGTTTCAGTTTGAATTTGACCTCCCTCAATATAAATAAGTAAGTCAAGAAGCACTAAATCATCAGTGCTAAACTTCTGAGTTAATTTTAGATTATAATAATTTTTATTTAAATATTCAATGAATAATAATAGTAAGTCGTGATCACCATCCCAAATGAAAAATATATCGTCCACAAATCTGGTCAAGAGCACCAGGTTTGCCCCGAATTCATGCTGGGACCAGTTTTTTTGGTCTCCCCATATCCCCATAAGGAGATTTGCATAACTGGGGGCAAACCTGGGGCCAATCGCCGTGCCCTTAATTTGTAAATATAGGTATTGAAACTATTCATCCTATTAGACGGGGCAAAAGAGAGACCTTTATTTACATAATTACATAGTAGATGAGGTTGAAAAAAGACATAGGTCCATCAAGTTCAACCTATGCTAAATTTAGACAACAGATACTTTATCCTATATCTATACTTACTTATTGATCCAGAGGAAGGCAAAAAAAAAACCCATTAAGGGGAAAAATTAATTCCTTCCTGACTCCAAGAATTGGCAATCGGATTAAGTCCTGGATCAACATCCTTCCCATGTATACTTATTTGGTATATCCCTGTATACCTTTCCATCTAAACAGATGTCCAACCTTTTTTTGAACAAATCTATTGTATCTGCCATCACAGTCTCCATGGGTAATGAATTCAACATTTTAACTGCCGTTACTGTAAAGAACCCTTTCCTTTGTTGCTGGTGAAATTTCCTTTCCTCCAACCTTAAGGGATGGCCCCGAGTCCTTTGTACTGTCCGTGGGATGAATAGTTCTTTTGAAAGCTCCTTGTATTGTCCCCGAATATATTTGTATATAGTTATCATATCCCCTCTTAGAAGCCTCTTTTCTAATGTAAATAAATCTAATTTAGCTAGCCTCTCCTCATAAGTTAGATTGTCCATCCCCTTCATTAATTTGGTGGCTCTTCTCTGCACTCTCTCTAGTTCCATAATGTCTTTTCTTAGGATTGGTGCCCAAAATTGTACTCCATATTCAAGGTGTGGTCTTACTAGTGCTTTGTAAAGGGGCATAATTATGTTTACTTCCCTTCCATCCATTGCCCGTTTGATGCAAGATAAGATCTTGTTTGCCTTTGCAGCTACTGCATGACATTGGGCACTATTGCTAAGCCTGCAGTCTACAAGCACTCCTAAATCCTTCTCCATCCAGGATTCCCCCAATATATCTCCATTTAATTTGTAAGTCGCCTTTCTATTCTTGCATCCCAAATGCATCACCTTACATTTATCTGTAGTAAACCTCATTTGCCATTTACCTGCCCACATTTCCAGTCTCTCCAAGTCCTTCTAAAGAGAAATTACATCCTGCTCTGATTCTGTTACCTTACACAATTTAGTATCATCAGCAAAGATGGAGACTTTGCTCTCGATCCCAACCTCAAGGTCATTAATAAACAAGTTAAAAAGCAGGGGTCCCAGTACCGATCCCTGAGGTACTCCACTCACGACTTTAGCCCAACCGGAAAAAGTTCCATTTATGACAACCCTCTGTTGTCTGTCCTTTAACCAGTTTTCAATCCAGGTACATATATTATTACTGAGTCCAATTTTCTTTATTTTTGTACACCAACCTCTTGTGTGAAACCGTATCAAAAGCCTTTGCAAAATCTAAGTAGACCACATCAACTGCATTACCCTGGTCTAAATTCCTACTTACCTCCTCAAAGAAACAAATAAGGTTAGTTTGGCAAGATCTATCCTTCATAAATCCATGCTGACTATTACTAATAATTTTGTTTTCCATTAGGTATTCCTGAATATTATCCCGTATTAAACCTTCAAGTAGTTTCCCTACTATTGAAGTCAGGCTTACAGGTCTGTAATTTCCCGGTTGTGATCTAGCTCCCTTTTTAAATATTGGCACCACATCTGCTTTACGCCAATCTTGTGGTACTGAGCCTGTGGAAATTGAGTCCTTGAATATTAAATATAATGGTTTGGCTAATACTGAGCTTAAGTCCTTGAGAACTCTTGGATGTATGCCATTGGGGCCAGGTGCCTTATTTACTTTAATTTTTTCAAGTCGCTTATGAACTTCTTCCTCAGTTAACAAATTGTTCATTAATATGGAGGTTGTGGCTTTCTCCTGCGACACTACTATTGAACTTGATTCTTCCCTGGTAAACACAGAGGCAAAGAATTTGTTTAATATCTCAGCTTTTTCCTTATCACCAATAATAATCTGCCTACCCATCTCACACTGAAATGGTCCTATATTTTCTTTTCTCATTTTTTTGTTATTAAGGTACTTAAAGAACTTTTTAGGGTTGACCTTACTTTCTATTGCAATCCTTTTTCATTATCCATTTTTGCTCATTTGATTGCCCTTTTGCAATTTTTGTTACATTCCTTATAAATCTGATACGATGTCTCCGTCCCTTCTGACTTAAAAAATCTAAACGTCTTCCTCTTCTTGTCCATTTCCTCCCCTACCTGTTTATTTAGCAACATTGGTTTTGACTTATTTCTTTTATACTTATTACCCAAGGGTATAAACTAATAAGTGTGCTTTTCTAACAATGTTTTAAAAACTGCCCATTTATCTTCTATATTTGTCCCTGCAAAAACATCATCCCCTTGTATTACTACTAGATTAGACCTCAGTTTATTAAAATCTGCCTTTCTAAAGTTTAAGGTCTTTGTTGAACCCAAGAAATCTATTTTTTGATAATTTCTTTAAAATGAGTCCATGCTATGATCACTGTTACCCAAATGTTCCAGGACTTGAATATTTGTTATTACTTCTACATTGTTTGATATGACCAAATCTAGTATTGCCCCTCTCCTGGTTGGTTCCTCAATAATTTGGGTCATATAATTGTCTTTAAGCACCCCCAAAAACCTGTTTCCTTTTGTTGTAACGCTAATCTCATTGCCCCAGTCTATGTTTGGATAATTAAAATCCCCCATTATGCAAACATGACCCAGTTTTGATGCCTTTTCCATTTGCAAAAGTATTTTAGCTTTCTCAATCTCACAGATATTTGGTGGTTTATAGCATATTCCCACAAACATTTTCTTAATACTTTTACCTCCACTGCTAATTTCTATCCACAAAGTCTCTACATTTTCATCATTCCCTTCATAAACATCATCCCTTATAATCGGTTTTAGATCCGGTTTAACATATAAACATACTCCACCTCCCCGTCTATTTGTTCAATCCTTCCGAAAAAGGGAATAACCCTCTAAATCAGGCCTGCACAACTCGTAAAGCGAGAAGGGCCGAACTGCTCCAAGGAAAAAAAAATTGGGCCGCACGGGTAAAATCATCATCATCATCCTCATATCTCCCCCAGAACCCCTCACTATCAACCTTTGCGATACTCCCCATCTATCTCTCAGACCCCCATCTCCCCCTCACCCAAACACATAATACTCCCTCTCCACATCAAACACACAATACCCCCCTGCACACCACACACATCCCACCCCCCTGCACCTCACATCCTTCTCCCCCCCTGCACCTCACACCACTCTCCCCCCCTGCACCTCACACCACTATCCCCCCCTGCACCTCACACCACTCTCCCCCCTGCACCTCACACCACTCTCCCCCCTGCACCTCACACCACTCTCCCCCCTGCACCTCACACCACTCTCCCCCCCTGCACCTCACACCACTCTCCCCCCCTGCACCTCACACCACTCTCCCCCCCTGCACCTCACACCACTCTCCCCCCCTGCACCACACACCACTCTCCCCCCCTGCACCACACACCACTCTCCCCCCCTGCACCACACACCCCCCCTGCACCTCACACCACTCTCCCCCCTGCACCTCACACCACTCTCCCCTCTACACCTCACACCACTCTCCCCCCTGCACCTCACACCACTCTCCCCCCCTGCACCTCACATCACTCTCTCCCCCTGCACCTCACATCACTCTCTCCCCTTGCACCTCACATCACTCTCTCCCCTTGCACCTCACATCACTCTCTCCCTTTGCACCTCACATCACTCTCTCCCCTTGCACCTCACATCACTCTCCCCCCTGCACCTCACATCACTCTCCCCCATGCACCTCACATCACTCTCCCCCCCTGCACCTCAGATCACTCTCTCCCCCTGCACCTCCAATCACCCCTGCACCTCCAATCACCCCTGCACCTCATCCCCTGCACCTCACATCACCCCTCCTGCACATCACCTCCCCCCTCCTGCACATCACATCCCCTGTACCTCACCCCCCTGCACCTCCTATCATCCCCTGCACCTCCAATCACCCCTGCACCTCCCATCACCCCTGCACCTCACATCACCCCTGCACCTCACATCACCCCTGCACCTCACATCACTCCTACTGCACATCACCCCCCCTCCTGCACATCACATCCCCTGCACCTCACCCCCCTGCACCTCCAATCACCCCCCTGCACCTGCAATCACCCCTGCACCTCCAATCACCCCTGCACCTCCAATCACCCCTGCACCTCCAATCACCCCTGCACCTCCAATCACCCCTGCACCTCACCCCCTGCACCTCACATCACTCCTCCTGCACATCACCCCCCCTCCTGCACATCACCCCCCCTCCTGCACATCACATCCCCTGCACCTCACCCCCCTGCACCTCCAATCACCCCCCTGCACCTCCAATCACCCCTGCACCTCCAATCACCACTGCACCTCACCCCCTGCACCTCACATCACCCCTCCTGCACCTCACACCCCCCCTCCTGCACATCACATCCCCTGCACCTCACCCCCCTGCACCTCCAATCACCCCCCTGCACCTCCAATCACCCCCCTGCACCTCCAATCACCCCCCTGCACCTCCAATCAACTCCTGCACCGCCAATCACCCCCCTGCACCTCAAATCAGCCCTGCACCTCCAATCACCCCTGCACCTCCAATCACCCCTGCACCTCACCTCCCCCCTCCTGCACATCACATCCCCTGCACCTCACCCCCTGCACCTCCAATCACCCCCTGCACCTCCAATCACCCCCCTGCACCTCCAATCACCCCCCTGCACCTCACCTCCCCCCTCCTGCACATCACATCCCCTGCACCTCACCCCCTGCACCTCCAATCACCCCCCTGCACCTCCAATCACCCCCTGCACCTCCAATCACCCCCTGCACCTCCAATCACCCCCCTGCACCTCCAATCACCCCTGCACCTCCAATCACTCCTGCACCTCCAATCACCCCTGCACTTCCAATCATCCCTGCACCTCCAATCACCCCTGCACCTCCAATCACCCCTGCACCTCACCCCCTGCACCTCACATCACTCCTCCTGTACATCACCCCCCCCTCCTGCACATCACATCCCCTGCACCTCACCCCCCTGCACCTCCAATCACCCCTGCACCTCACATCACCCCTCCTGCACATCACCCCCCCCCCTGCACATCACATCCCCTGCACCTCACCCCCCTGCACCTCCAATCACCCCCTGCACCTCCAATCACCCCCCTGCCCCTCCAATCACCCCCCTGCCCCTCCAATCACCCCCCTGCACCTCCAATCAACTCCTGCACCGCCAATCACCCCCCTACACCTCCAATCACCCCTGCACCTCCAATCACCCCTGCACCTCCAATCACCCCTGCACCTCACATCACCCCTCCTGTACATCACCCCCCCCCTCCTACACATCACATACCCTGCACCTCACTCCCCTGCACCTCCAATCACCCCTGCACCTCACCCCCTGCACCTCACATCACCCCCCTGCACCTCACCTCACCTCAATGCACCTCACCTCACTTCACCCCCCTGCACATATCCAAGTTCGGATCAGGGGGGGGAGCGGCCGCAGAAGAGCTCAGCTGGCTGTGACTTCCCCCTCCGTCCCACGTTGCGAGCGGGGGGTGGGGGTGGTGGGAGGCTGCAAGGAGCGGGATCGGGCCCTGCGGATGCGCGCCGGGATCGCGGGGAATCGCCGCCATTTTTTTTTTCAAAGTTTTTTTTTTTTTCAAAGTTTTTTTTTTTTTTCAAAGTTTTTTTTTTTTTTTTTTAAATCTCATCGAGGGCCACACAGAGAGGCCAGGCGGGCCGCAGGCGGGCCGCAGGCGGCCCGCGGGCCGCGTGTTGTGCAGCCCTGCTCTAAATTAACTGTCCAGTCATGAGTTTCATCTCACCATGTTTCAGTAATGCCTATGATATCATACTGCTCCCTTGCAGCTATTAATTCAAGCTCCTCCATTTTATCTGTCAGGCTTCTTGCATTAGCAAGCATGCATTTAAGTTTTTTTTCAGCCTGTACTATTACCTTATCTGCTCCTTCCTTTCTGCGCCCACTTGGTTTAGTCTTTAGAAGTTTTGTAGTATTATCTGTATTTACTATGGGTGTCTCACTGCTTGTCAAACTCGCACTTGTCCCCATTCTACCTCCATACCACCTTGTATCCTCCTCTATTCCATTTAATTCATTATCTGTTTCATTCCCCTCCCCCTCCATCCTAGTTTAAAATCTTCTCCAACTTTTTAGTATTCTCCCCCCTAGCACAGAAGATCCCTCTCAGAATATAGATGGTAACTATCTCTCAGAAAAGGAGTCCCAGTGCTCTAAAAACCCAAACCCCTCCTTCCTGCACCACTTTCTTAGCCATGCATGAACCTCCCTGATCTCTGACTGTCTCCCTGCGGTAGCGCATGGCACTGTTAGTATTTCAGAAAATACTACCTTGGAGGTCCTTGCCTTAAGCTTTTGGCCTAGATCCCTGTAATCATTTTTTAGGACCCTCCATCTTTCTCTAACTTTGTCATTGGTGCCAACGTGTACCAAGACCGCCGGGTCAATCCCAGCCCCCCCCCCCAACAATCTGTCTACTCGATTTAAGATCTGAACTTGTTCATCCGTTAACACTTTTTTTGCTTAGGTTAAAGATACCAATTTGTTCAGTAACTAGTTTGTTAACTTTCTTATTTTTTTATTTGAGTCCACCTCTTCCTCCTCGTTTAGTGAGTTTTCTCTCTTTCTCACTAATGTCTGTTTTAAATTCTCCGTATACTTAACAAACTGTGGATTTCACGCCTAAGATATCACGGCAAATGGACATGGTGATTAGACCGGTGCCACTAGCAACGCTAGGGTATTTAATCCCCTCTTTTCTCAAGGGGCGTTGCCACCTTGAAAAAGCGCCATCAAGACGCGAAACTGCCGTCGGTGTGCGCTACGCAGTGACGTTACACTACACCACGTGACCCCAGAAGTCATCTCCTACCTATGTGTATACTTCAACCACGCTGACAATCTGGTGCCCCATGTATTTCCCCGCAACATAGGAAGTGGGAAAAATCTTTCAAAGGGCTGATTGGCTACTTAGGGTTTCATCTAACAAAGCTGAAATCCTTTAGATACAGAAATTAAATACAATATACCTTGTGGCTTTAGCAGTGCTCCGCATATTACCTCCTTCAACCACATAATAAAATAAGTGGGGAAAAACTGTAAGAAGAACTTAATACGGAGACACAGCACAAATATACCACAGAAATAGTATGCACAGCTATATTAGCAACACCAACAGTGGTACTGTTTTCTAATAAAGGTTTCTACCCATGAAAGCATTGGTATTAACCATCAATACCATCAAAGGTTGCTACCATGAAAGCATTGGTATTAACCATTAACACCACCAATACAGTATACTCTGTTCAAATGATATAAAGTCATTATATATTGGTAGTTGAGGCTACAGGAGCATATCTGAACACAGCTTGCTCCACCAGGGGTCACTAGTACGTTACCCTACAAGTCTATGTGGTCTATTATTAAAGCCACACAAATTTAACAATAGGCCTTTTAATCACTTTTTACTACACTCATATGCTCTCTATTTAGTGGCGAACACCAACCAATACTAGGAATAGCAGCACAAGATAATACCAATATCCAGGTATTACTGCTTACCCACTACGTGGGTTCTGTTCGCCTTTTGGAAAATAAAATAATTCACCCTTTACCTGGTTACACCAAAATCTAAGGTGAACCTATATTTGCTCCCACGGGAGCATCACGGATTAACATATTATTTATATACTGTATGTATCCGATAGAGACTATTTGAGTAAGCGGCTCTATTGAGACATTTTATGTTATATAGTCAAACATTATTTTAACATAAACCAATAAAAGTTACATATTAATTGAATAAATATTACACGGCGGGGAGTGCTACACTAGGGGCCTTCTTTTTCAAACTATGCCTCTTCATAGGTTCCTCTTCTCTACATACTTTAGCACCAGCACCCTTACATCTCTGTAGACAGTAGCAAGAGTGTTCACTCTCCCCCTCCCCATTTCCTTATTCCTATTATTAAATTCTCCTCCCCCAGATTCAGATTCCCTTTTAGTGTCTTTTTGGTTACCTCTAAAAAAGGAGAGGAACATTCAAGAGGGGTAAATTTGTTAAGTGTGTTAAATCTAGACCATTCATTTTTATCTGGTGATTTAACTCCCTGTTTGTCTCCTTTATCCGGTATTGTTTCTCTGTAATTATCCTTATAATTCTGTGCCTTTTCATCCCTACTACTATAATTAACTCTTTGCTGTGTTTTAAAATCTTTAGGTTTACCCTTGTATACATATTTTTTAGCATTAGGGTTTGAATGAGTTGTACCTTTACGTTCCTGATGGAAAATAGTTTCTTCTTTATATGGAGCAGTGTCAACCTTCAAAGGTCTTTGGGCAGACTGTGCTCTATCTTTCCAATTTCTATAACAATTGTTATTGTAGTCATGCTTGTCTCTATTGAATTTTTTTACTTTAACCAGTATCACATCTTTTCTTATATTATCAATCTTATTTTTAAGAATATTTTCAAATTTTTTATATTCCTCTTGTGAAGGTTTTGGTTCCATTTTTATCTGGAGTTTTTTAATTTCAACATCTAATTTGGCCATCGATTGTTTTCTTTGAATAATCAATAACTTGATTAATTCAAAGGAGCAATTATCTAATTGCTGATTCCATTCTTTAAAGAATGTCTCATCCATAGGATCTACCGTAGGTGTTTTAAACAATCTCAATCCCCTGGGAATTCTTTTAACAGAGAGGTATTTTTCTAAAGCAGTGATATTCCAATGATCTTTAACATCTTTGATAAGGAGTTTGAGTGCAAAAAAGTTGTCAGAGATGTTATCTATTTCAATGAAAGTATTATCAATGATATTATCTTCATCAAAGATAGATCTAAACCTCTTAATGCTCTCATATTAAAGATGCTAGATTGGTAATCGTCCATATTGATGAACTGTTGATGTAATAAATGCAGCAACCAAATGTGTGTAAATAAATACAGAAAGGAAAAAGAAAGGTGCACAAATATAACTAACAAACAGTAACCTGTGTATAAGTGGATGCTGCCACAATGTAAAGGAAACACACAGTTCCAAATATAGAAAGGTAAGGAAAAAACAAAAGGCGCAAACCACTAGCCGCAATGCTTAAATTACTAAACAATAATAATAAAATTAAGATGCAATGAAAGTCCAATCTGTAGAATTCTGGATTGAGTGGGATCTATACATGAGAAGATAGCCAAATATGGTAAAGTATGTATGTATTATTGAACACAAGGTAAGCACAGATCCTACTTACGAAATCACAGAGTAAAATTTGCATGTCAGGATAAAAATCCTTGTCTGGAACTATAATACAGGAACTAACATTCAGGGACCATTTAACACCTATAGCCATAAATCACATCTACACACGGGGGAGGGACAAGCACAGATAACATCCCAAGAGACACTGTTTTTAAGTAAACCCTTTGCTTGCTTTATTCATTGTAACATCGCCGGAAGAAGACAGTGTATCTCGAAAGCTCGCACAAATAAAAGCATTTAGTTAGCCACAGAACGGTATCGTCTATTCATTTTTAATTATTGAAGCTCGGCTAACACGGTATTGATACTTCTACATGAATATATATATATATGAATATAAATATATAAAAGAAAAAAAGCGCACCCCCTAGTGCAATAACCTCCAAGACGTAGAATAGTATAATTTTAATAAAATAGATGTGTGGTAAACAGTGCACACTTACAAGATGGATACAGAACAATTCGAATAAAGGTATCTTTGGTAGTATCGTGTGGTTGGCCAGATTAATGGGAAAGGAGGATGACCGCCAATACTCACTACCATAGCAAGCCCGTGAACACCACCGGAGACAGTAGGTAACAGCAATAAACTGATGCCAGCAAACAACAATGTCCCGATCACTCAAGGTTACATGCACATGGGTCCGGTCAAAACCTGATAACCCCGGCGTACCACCACAATAGAAATCCGATATAATAGTGTCCACGATAAAATAAAGGCACCACGTGATCAACGTGGTGACGTCAGCCCTACGCGTTTCGTCTGTTTCGTCGCCCTCCTTCCTCGTTAATCTGGCCAACCGCACGATACTACCAAAGATACCTTTATATGAATTGTTCTGTATCCATCTTGTAAGTGTGCACTGTTTACCATACATCTATTTGATTAAAATTATACTATTCTACGTCTTGGAGGTTATTGCACTAGGGGGTGCGCTTTTTTCGTTTTTTCCATAGTTACATCGGGGAGTGATACTCCTTTGGATGCAGCAGCCCCCCTCATCATTTATTCAACTGGCTTTGGACTTTATACTCTTATGAAGAGGAGTTCGATGACACATTGTGTCTGATGCTCTCTGGACTGGACTTTGTTCATCTTGTGGAACATTTTTGAGTATTTATTTTATCATTAGATTTATGTGTTAGCGCTGTTTGTTTTCTCTGTATATATGTATATATATATATGATGTGGTGGGTTTTGGGGTTAGAGCTTGCTGCGGTTGTATGTTTATTAAGTACATTATTAGTGTCATAAAAATATACATACCGTACATGCATCCTTTCAACAAAAAGCATTTTAATAGCCTGAACTAATTTTAATAGCCTGAACTAATTACCACTGGTCCACACAGCACAGATACATTTACCAACCAATATATATATACATACACAAATTCATTCATTCAGTATTTCACTGATGAAAGCACGGCATGGTACTTTGTCACACTGATACATGATCAAAATGCCTTCCTTAGTGTTTTGCTCTGTTTAAATCAAAGATATATATTTTTTATAGCCTCTTACATAGCATTCTCAAATCCCCCTCTCACATTATCTTCTTAGTTCGGATCTTTTGCATACATTGTTACACACACACACTCCTACTGTATAACCCACCCACATTTTGCTTGACTTTTCTCTACAAGTCTCCAATACTGTAGCTCCACACTAATATTGAATAGATATGGGCAAATGTTGTGCAGAAATTTGAATCCATCACATATTTGCAAGTTCTTTTCAGCCACAAATTTTGGCAGATCAGTCTCGAAAGGGAAGATTAGTTTTTTTCTCCTCTATCAGTGAAAATCCGCAAACTGATTCAGATCAAACAACAATACTGTCAATGTATTTCAATTTAAGAAGAACTTTGAAGTATGAGTACATATTGCTAAGTCAACGTGGATAGTCATTTATTATTATTACAGCATATTCAAGTGACAGATGGCTACTTTATCTCTACAAACCAGGTTAGAAACTGTTACACTGGAAAGGATAAAGGACGAGTGAAGTAAACCGAGTAATGAAAGTGCATGATAACTAACGTGTAAAATACACTGATAAAGTAAACAAATGCGGTGAACTCTGGCCATCATTTTTGGTTATTGTAAGAAACACCAACAATGTTTTACACTTCGCTTGCCAAAAACTTGCCTTTAGCGTATGTGCCAGTGACTTACCAGAGGTACTGCAAACCAAATAAGCATTTTCAACTCCAAAACATTTTCCAGAAATAGCTGTTTAATCCGCTGCAAATTTAGGCCACAGCAACTTGTAAAGCAATTCCACGACATGATGAGGGATATCTTCTTTTCTGTGTTGTTTCTTGTTTGCTCCACACAATTGCATCCACTCTCCTAATTGCTGTTAATCTAATTATTCGGCTTCCCAAAGACTGGGAATGTCATGAAATTCCACCAAATCAAGACAGCTACCTTACAAAAACTTAGTTAGGATGTTTCATAGATACATAGTGCAACGTGAAAACAAATCAATTGATAAATCGAAAGCTTGCTCAGCGTAGAAAGGTTCGGAGAATAAAATACAAGCAACACTGGTTTTGTGGTTGGACTGGTAATTCAGCCCTCCCACCTGAAGTCCACAGGTTCCCATTTGACCTGGGGCTATACAGTATGTTAAACGCTTGACTGCTGAAATTCATGTTTTTTGTTTTTAAACTCATAGGGTGTACATCAAATGTAGAAAAAAATCATCCAATTTCTTGCATGTGGCACAAATCTGTTAAGCACAGTAATTGTGGTAACTTGTGTTAGGGCCCTGAGTATAATTATGTTTGGGGGATCTGCTGTTATCATTCTTTAATTAGTTGATAATACAGTTCTGAATAACAATACCTACTAAGATCATATCTGTTGTTTAGCCACCATAAAAAACAAGACTGTATCAAGGGATCTTCAAATCCAACAAATAAGGGTATCAATTGCTTAAACAAATAAATTGAGGGTTCACTGAACTAAGTGTCCTCAGCAATTGCCTAGTTTTCTCCAGCCCTAGTGCAACCTCTGGTCAGACAGAAAAGTTTATAGCAGTAAGACTTCAGGTCTGTCAAAATCCTATTATCATGCACGGGCATCCACTTACTCCTTCTCCAAGTGTCTGTCTGTCCTTCAACATACTACATACAATAGATTTTAAGTTTTCCGGGGGCAGAGATTCCTATTGCTAGTGTGCTTTTATCTTTCTTGCATCTATTACATAACTGCATTCATCCAAAGGAAACAAGATCTTATCTTGCATTAAACAGGCAATGGATGGAAGGGAAGTAAACATTATTATTCCCCTTTTATAAAGCATTAGTAAGACCACACCTTGAATATGGAGTATAATTTTGGGCACCACTCCTTAGAAAATACATTATGGAACTAGAGAGTGCAGAGAAGAACCACCAAATTAATAAAGGGTCTGGGTAATCTGATTTATGAGGAGAGGCTAGTGAAATTAGATTTGTTTACCTTAGAAAAGAGGTGTCTAAGAGGGGATCTGAAAACTATACTGCTGCGGCACAGTTTATTCGAGCATTTGCCCGTTCTGTGCAGCAGCAGTAGCCTGGCGCGCGCCCGAGTGTGACGGGCGCACGCCGAAGCAGCGGAAGAGCGCCCTCCGATCGGGGCGCTCTCCCTACCGCTGCCGGGTCCGCCGGGTCCCCCGGAACCCCCTGCCGCTGTCCCGCGATCGCGGGACACCAGGGCTCCCTCGGGGAGCCCCTGGACACGCGTGCAGGGGGCGCACGCTCCCGATGACGCGTGACCGCGCGTCTATGACGCGCGGCACGCCGAGGGGCGGCCACTAGCAAGCCGGGAGATTTCCCGGCTTGCGGTACCGACCACACTTCAATAAAGTGTGTTGGTAGTGTATATAAATATATTTGGGGACAGTATACGGAGCTTTCAAAAGAATTATTAATCCAAAGGGCAGTACAAAGGACATGAGGTCATTCTTTAAGGTTGGAGGAAAGGCGATTTCACCAGCAATAAAGGAACATGTTCTTTACAGTAAGGGCAGTTCAAATGTGGAATTCATTACCTACACTGGCGACACACTTTATTCGAGCTCGGCTAGTCCCACGAATTCGGGTATACCCGGGTGTATTGAGGTTTGTGACTGTTTGTGACTACTCTTGTTCTGGATCGGCCGATCTCAGTAAACATTACTTAGGGAGAAATATTTTTCCCCTAGTTCTGTTATGTTATATTTGTAATGATATATTGTTACCCTGCTTTGGCTCTTATCAGACCAATTGTACCTCTTTGATGTTTTTACGTTGTGTCGCATAGCGATCTGACATGTGATTTGTGTGGGTCTGTCTTTTGTGTTTTTTATACTCTTTGTTAATAAAGTCCATTTCTATTTTTCATAATTCAGCATTTGAGTGCACCTTTTTGACCCTACTCTCCCTACTTTTTTAGTCATATATATATATATATATATATATATATATATATATATATATATATATATATATTTCCAAAATAAAGAGATTTATTAAAGCATACACAACGTTTCGACCCTACGGTCTTTGTCAAGTGCAAAAAGTGGCTCAATGAACAGAACACCAATGAATCTTTAAATAACACCCATAGTGCTTCCTGTTCTAATTGTTCATCTTAAACATATGTGGAACTGCCTACTCATCATCCATTGACATAATTAAGGCTCCACCTCCCTTCCCTTCATAATTATACATGCAGCAATAAAAGTCATATCATCAATGAGTCACCTAAACCTAATACTCCGTCATTTTAGCTTCTGGCAAGCATTGCATATTATTAACAGTGTTCCCGTATATTCATATTGACTGCAAAACTTAATCTGGCTAGCATCTACAGTATGTTATCGTCACTCCGTTGACGTCATCGGTCGATGGTTCCTCCTCCTTGTGTCCTGTAACCCTCGGCAACGAAACCAACGTCCGTGGTCTTGCCTCCTGGGTAATGTCGCTCCGTTGACATCATCAATCGGCGAATCCAACTCCTCCTTGTAACCCTTAGCAATGAAACCACCATCCGTGGTCTTGCCTCCTGTGTAATGTCACTCCAACTCCTCCTTGTCGCTTAGCAATTGGCAAACAGCCATTGAGTGCCTCTCTTGCTTGTTGTTGCTCCAATGTCATCGTAAGATGGTTGCTCCTCCTCGTGTTTAACCCCTTAATGGCGGGTTGAGCGTAGCTTGTAACTAATGCCATATCCAGATAAGCTTGCAATAGGGTTGTGATGGTGACTATTTGTTCGAGGTTCATGAATTAAAAAGAGGGGGGGAGAAATGTGTAAGCACAACAAGAAAACAGAAAAATACCCCAGATATGAAAACCATAGTGATCAGTGTAAATATAAAAATTCAAAATGGAGGTATGATTGTCCTTAGGGTCGAAACGTTGTGTATGCTTTAATAAATCTCTTTATTTTGGAAATCCGTGTGCCCCATCTTCATTCCTTGTGATGATACATTGGAGTGCTGCCTCTGATTTCGTTTCAACGCGGTACCGTATTGCATATATATATATATATATATATATATATATATATATATATATATATATATATATATATACATATATATATATATATATATATATATATATAGTGCAGAATAAATGAGTTCTTCAGTATTCGGTTATACCTTTTTTATTGGACTAACAATTTATGTCATAGGACAAGCTTTCGAGAGTTATCCTCTCTTCTTCAGGTCAAACAATACTGATATACAAAGGGTTCAATGGCTAAAACAGTGTAAAGAGAGGGGGGAAAAAAACAACAGATATTTACTGTAGATAAGGTAGGGTGTTAAGTGTTTGAAGCCAGGGGACAGTGTCAAAGAAAGGTGGGGAGGGGGAGGGATACTGGGGGGGGGGAGAGAAAGTGTGGATAAGAATAGAGGCAAGCAGGATAATTACAAGCAATTTTGATAGGGTGTGAGATTACTATGTGGAGGTGATATTGTTCAGTTGTACTTTACATCACTCACTACCTTTGTACACAGCATTTTATTTTTTTCTTTGGATGTATCTCAGCCAGTCATTCATTGCGTGCATGAGGAAAGCGGCGTCCCTCGTGCTCCCCGGGTCCGGAGGCTCTTACTAAGGTTGCCACAGTTCACCTATACCGGACACTTTACTGAAGTCATCCGTCATCTGGTTTCTACGTCTGGCTGATTTCCGGAGGCACTTACAGAGGTTGCTGTAGCCCATTTGGACCGGACACTTCACCGAAACTACCCATCATCTGGTTCCTGTGCCTGGCTGGTTGAGTTACACTCATAACTGCTTTTTATTCTTCTATGTTTGTGAATGTGTATTTTTAAATCCTTGACTCCATAAATTTATTGTTATACTTTTATATGCTATGAGTGCGCCTGTTTTTTTGTGTGTTTTTTTATATATATATATATATATATATATATATATATATATATATATATATATATATATATGTATGTAGCGGGTGTACCCCTAGGGTACTATAACTACTGGTACTGCTGTCACCTGTGAGGCTAACAAGAGGCCTGAGCTTCCACCACTGGGAGCCTGGGGTGTACTTACACTCGGTGCAGAGCCTCCACTGATGAGGGATCCCAACAAGGTGGGAGTGTGCCCTCACCAGAACAATCATGCAGTAAATACACACACGGCTATATGAAAACAGTATTTACTGAGCATATACTTTAACTTAGGTAACCTTATCAGAGCATAACATCCATACATCAAGAGCATCAGAATATCAGAGTATCACCCCGCATGACAATCATGGCATTACATCACATATCAGTCCTTGAATCACTCTGTCCTTGGTGCATGAATGTGCCAGGGCACTTAACCTCTGAGTGTCCACCAGCTATAAAGTTAATGTGAGTGTGGGGGGATAGAGCTTCCCTGTGTTGGGGCCCGTTGGTGCACTTAATATACTACCTTCCTGGTTATTGTCCTAACCAGGATAATCCTTGACTGATCAGAAGCTCCGCAATGTGATCCCACGGCACACTATGCTCTCTGCAGAACTGGATGCACATGCTGACTCCCCAGGGGAGGGATCCCCAGCCAGATGATCCCTTTTCCAATAGTCTCTGCTATGGAGTTAGATCCTCTTTCAGCTACATGCTGTACTGACAGTCAGGCACTGTCCTGCAACAGCTCTCTCTCTCTCTCTCTCTCTCTCTATGAGTAAAGTGAAGGAGTCCCTGTCTTAAGGCAGTTTCCTACACCAAACAGTTACTTAACTACAGTGTCTCGGGGGACTAACTGGGCCCTGGGGGTATACCACTGGCCTAGCCCCTGGAGCACTGCTCCGTGGACCTAACCTGCTCCTTCAGGTTCCTGGTCTTAAGTCCTCACTGCCTCTCCCAGCAGGCAATAGTCTTTCCTTCCTTGTGAAGCAGTCCAGTCATCTCATTGGCTCTCGTGTGTCACTAGGCAGCTTTCTCCTTGGGCATCATGGAAGTTGTAGTCTCTGTGCTGCACAATTAACATTGGGACCGCTTGCGCATAGGACACTGTGACTCTAATGGCCGCCGCAACCTCGCCCCGCTCATGCGCAACATTCCAGGGCTCTTCCCAGCCATCTCGCCGCCTCTGCATGTGCGCGACTGTGCGCTCGTGCATGTGCACACCTAACATGGCGGCGCCCCTGGGCGAGAACTACCGGCAACTCTATTTGCCCTGCATAACATACTGAGGGTAAGGAAGGGGAAACGGTAGAGCGGGGAGACCGGAGGGTACCTGGCTACATCTATATATATATATATATATATATATATATATATATACAGTGTTCGACAATCCTATACATTTGCATGCCCGGGGCGAGTGGATTTAACATCTGGGCGAGCTCCTATTGGCCCAAGCAGCACACGTGTTTGTTTTTTTAAATTTTACCTGCTTGCGCTGAAATTTTCTCTGCTCGCGCTTAAAAAAAAAAAAACTCCTCCTACCTGACTGCTGATTGGCGCGCGCTCCCAGGCTTTGTGGCGCGCGGCCAGGCTCTATATGAGCCCGCCCAAAACGAGCAGCCATTCTTTCTGGCCGGAGATCTGTTGGAGAGTAAGTACTCTCTAATCCTCCATCCTGCTGCCCCTCTGCTCCTTCCCTGCCTCCTGCAAGCCAAAGTGTTCCCCCTTACTTCCCGCTTCCCCCCTATACCCGCACGGGGCGGGAGATGGTAGTGGGGGTGTTCCCCACTTCTTTCCCTGGTCCCGGCTTCCTGCGCGTGGCTGGAGATGCTCCCTGCTCGGCCCCCACCCTTCGGACATGCCGGCGGGTCTGACGCTTGGCTCCGGCGGCACTTGCCATCACCCGGGCAATGGAGATGACAGGGGTCCGGGGCTACACACACATATATATATATATATATATATATATATATATATATATATATATATATATAAAAACCACCACTATATATATATATATATATATATATATATATATATATATATATATATATACATACATATATATATATATATATATATATATATATATATATATATATAACAGCTGTATGTGAGTGGCTCTACTGGCTATGCATCTTAACCCTAGCTGTGCTTAAAGCTGTGACTATATATATATATATATATATATATATATATATATATATATATATATATATATATGGTCACAGCTTTAAGCACAGCTAGGGTTAAGATGCATAGCCAGCATATATATATGTGGTGGGTTTTGGGGTTAGAGCTTTCTGGGGTTGTGTGTTTATTAATTACATTATTAGTGTTATAAAAATCTACATACTGTACAGTACAGTTACATGCACCCTTTCAACAAAAAGCATTTTAATAGCCTGAACTACCACTCCACACAGCACAGATGCATTTACCAACCAATATACATACATACACAAATTCATTTAATACATATATTCACATTGCCTTCCTTATTGTTTTGCTCTGTTCCACATCAAAGATGTTTTTTTAATAGTTTGTTACATAGCATTCTCGAATTCCCCTCTTACCTTGTCTTCTTAGTTCTAATCTTTTGCATACAGTACATTATTACACACATACTCCTATAACCCGTTCACATTTGACTTGGTATTTCTCTACAAGTCTCCCATAACTCCCTACTTAGGCCACGCTTATAGTCCTTGCTACAGTGATGTGACGGAGATGCCGATGTCATGCTGCGGTCGCTGAAAATCAAATGTAATTGACTTTCAGCTATCGCGACTAAGCCGTCGCTCCATCGTGCCGTTGTGTCGCTCCTACTATAAGCGCACGCGACGGATTCAATACATTTGTTTTGATGCGACGTCGCGTTGCCGAGACTGTAAGTGCGGCCTAATATTGAGTAGATTGCAGTTGATTGGAAGAGCACACACCACTACAATGGTGCAGATCATTTTATTTAAGTAGTTAATAATCACAATGGGAACATTTCCTGCTCACACCCAAGCCCTTCAGGAAGCAAAGATAGGCTTTATGAAACGCGCAGGGCGATCTCCTGCTGCAGATCAGTAAACCCAAAGGATCCTGACCATCTGTTGAACTCCCTGCATGTTCTTGATTACAATGGAGAGTCAACCTAGCGAACCCGTAAGTAAACATGCGCTCAAATGAGAGCACGCACGCGAGATCCGGCGGCTCCACTTCAGCATAAGGGGACTTATCCAGGAGTAAAGAGGCAGCGAAGACAACAGAAAGAGAGAAAGACATCCAATTGTGGTGTGAAACGCTGAGTTTGTGTGCTGGATGACAGCACTTACTGCACCGACACACTTTATTCGAGCAAATACCCAGTATGTACCTGGCAGATACCTGGAATGCGCCGCTCCTCACCTCTGACAAGCCCCGTTGCGTTTGCCTTCCCAGCCTGGGTTCATGCCTGGCTGACGGGCGGCTGATCTGTTAAATGATAATGATTAGGATTTAATAGGCTGCAATGCTTCGCGTGTCTACCAGATGGCATAAATTCATGAATTGTAATGCAGTATATATATATATACTGTGCAGTATTGCAGCCAGCGGGAATAAAATGCTTCAATCCCTGCTTGGAAAATACCTCAATGCACTCGGGCAGAAAACAGTCACAAACCTCAATACACCCGGGTTTACCCGAATTCGTGGGACTAGCCGAGCTCGAATAAAGTGTGTCGCCAGTGTACTGTAAGCTTGTGATTTTTTAACTACTTAAATAAAATGATCTGCGCCATTGTAATGATGTGCGTGCTCTTCTAATCCACTGCAGTACACTTTCTTCTATACCCTGAGAGTTGGGAATACTCTTGGAGAATCACCTACAGCAGGGGTGAGCAAACTTTTTAGGCCGAGGCCCCCTTTTGATCCATGAAATTTCTCGGGCCCCCCCGTCTGATCAAAATCACATTTAAAAAAAACCTTTATTAAACGGTATACAATGTAAATACAAATATGTCTAAGGCCGCGCGTATAGTGCCCGCGACGGCGACGCTAACAAAAGTTGTATTTCGCTTTGCGGCGGCGGTGCGGGCGACCTGGCCATTGATTGGTTCAGGGGCTGTCACATGAGGCGACAGCCCCTGAAAAATCAAATATTGCCGGCTTCAAAAAATCGCATCGCCACGTCACGCTTACTATAAGCACACGCGGCAGCGACAATGCATTTTTCGGATGACGTCGCGTCGCCGGCACTATAAGCGCAGTTTAAATACTTACATACTTCAACAGCTCGCTCTTGCAAAATTAGACTGCGTCCACACTGCCGCTGAGAGCGGTGACATCACCAACTCTCCAAGCATGAGCACAGGGTGTCCTGCATAATTTTGCAAGCACGAGCGGGGAAGTGTTTACACTTTTTTTACCTTAATTCTGTACATTCATAGTATGAGTGATAAAGTGGCAGCCGACCCTTTCATTTGCAGAGGATCGCAGCTAGGCAGGTTGCCAGCGGAGGAGAGCAGCAACACAGCGTTATTGTAGGGCAGACACCGGAGGGAGGGGCGTTTGACATCACAGGGCTCGCGCGTGCTCCTCCCCCGTACCTCTGAATTATGTGACCGCCACCTGCACTATTCTGTTCGGCCGCGCGCGCACATCTTTTTCGCCTGCGCAGCCAGGTTTTGCCGCACGCGCCCCGCCTAAATAATCTTGCGCCGGGGCGACCCCCCTCAGATTGTGCACCGCTGCATTCAATCACCACCAACACACAGACACAATACACACTGCAGTCATATATATACACATATATATATATATATATATATATATATATATATATATATATATATATATATATATATACACACACACATATACATACACACACACATATACACATATACATACATACATACACACACACACACACACACACACACATACATACACACACACACACACACACACACACACACATACATACATATACACACACATAAATACATATACATATACACACACACACATATACATACATACATACATACACACACACATACATACACACACACACATACATACATACATATACACACACACACACACACACACACACACACACACACACACACACACACACACACACTACCTGGTGGAGGGAGTAACTAAACCTGCTCCGGTCCCCCCATGTGCTGCAGAAAACGGGCGGGTAACAGACAGGAGGAGGAGGGCTTGTCTGTGTGCAGGAGGGCCCTGCAGCAAGGCCCCGCCCCCTCTGACACAAACAGCAGGGAAGCAGCCTGTGTACGGGGCTTCTGGCCGCCCGTGCACAGCTATGCCCGCCCCCAGGTTTCCCCGCACTCAGCCCGCGCCCCCCCTACATAATCTTGCGCCCCCCCAAGGGGGCGCGACCCCCAGTTTGCGCACCGCTGACCTACAGTATAGTACCACTGATGAACTTTATGTTTTTTTTACCCATATTATTGATTTTAAGCTATTCAATATAGTTTTTCTAGTTTTTATATCTACTATGTGTGTTAGCCTGCATTCTGACAGGTAATTATTGTGCACTTTTGTCGCTTTTTGATAATTGGTTTATGCATTTTTAATATTGAGTAGATATATACTGTAGGCAAATATTGTGCGGAAATTTGAATGCATCGCTGTGACGGGAGTGGGGTAACTAGGCTATATAATAAAGGTCAATCCCGTTTGGTTACCCCTGCTCCATGTATAAGTGCCCAAGAGAGTTAGCTCTTGGGCCCAGTAACATTGTATTACTGCATTATACTGTCTGTAATTAAACCATTTTTTTGTGTTTTCCCTTTCCGGGCATGCAATCACGCAGGGATTGCTAGTGTACACTGGCGACACACTTTATTCGAGCTCGGCTAGTCCCACGAATTCGGGTATACCCGGGTGTATTGAGGTTTGTGACTGTTTTCTGCCCGAGTACATTGGGTTATTTTCCAGGTAGGGATTGAAGCATTTTATTCCCGCTGGCTGCAATACTGCACAGTATATATATATATACTGCATTACAATTCATGAATTTATGCCATCTGGTAGACACGCGAAGCATTGCAGCCTATTAAATCCTAGTCATTATCATTTAACAGATCAGCCGCCCGTCAGCCAGGCATGAACCCAGGCTGGGAAGGCAAACGCAACGGGGCTTGTCAGAGGTGAGGAGCGGCGCATTCCAGGTATCTGCCAGGAACATACTGGGTATTTGCTCGAATAAAGTGTGTCGGTGCAGTATGAGCTTCAAGGGGGGTTCTGCGGAGGAACCGTTGACAGAATGTGCCTACTGTAGGAGGTTGGGGTCCGGAGTTACCGGGTCTCCAATAAATGTACACAGGAATCATGCCTGATTCTCGGATACATGTAGGCACATTGTCCCAGCAATACTTCTACAGAGAAGGGAAGCAGGCACATGGTCTTATGCATTCAAATTTATTGTGCCAAAGATTTCAACGTTTTGGCAGCGTATAACTGCCTTTTTCAAGGAGAGGGCTACTGGACATACAGTAAACATTAGTACAGATATTTATACCCCTTTGGCACAATAAATTTGAATGCATAAGACTGTGTGCCTGCTTCCCCTCTCTGTATATGTATACCTTGTGATCTCAAAAAGGAAGATTTGTTTTTACCCCCACTATTAGTGAAAATCCGCTAACTGATTCAGACTTTTAAAAATTAGGATCCGCAAACTAATAAAAAAAAAAAAATTCTCAAGTAACTACTGTAGCACTGTTATGCTGGAACCGTGCATCTGACATCTTGAGTGGGCATTTGTCACATTTGTACACTGTAGTAATTCTATTACATTTATTGCACTATTGATCACGCGCTTCTTCTAGTTATATAATAATAATAAAAATAATAAACTGTGTATATATGTATATATATATAAACAGAAACAATAAAGTAGCGCTAAGAGGTACTTCCTAAATATGTGTTTAATAAAATAAGGCTATAGGGTGGTGTATCCAGTGTATGAGAGATAGACAGACAGGGCCACGTATAAATGTGCGCAAATAATTATAAAATAGCCTAGATAGTACAACACATATAAAAAAACTTAATGACAGATGTAATACAAATAGTAAAATGTATTCAAATTAAACGACAAAATGGTTTAAATAGTCCAATATCAGATGTACAGTAGTGGTGAATCCAGACAGGAGCAGACTGGAGCTTCAATAGCAATATTGCCACACCAAGAATACCTAAAAGAGAAAAAGAAGCCCAAGCTCCATAGCGTGATACTGTATGGAAAATGTATTAATGTATAAAAAAATAAAAAAGAAGGTCTCTTGGACTTGTACTCACAAGAGGACAAATATAGCCAGCATTTGTGAGATAAAATCTCAATCGTAGTGACGTCACTATCAGGGTATACAGTCGTCCGTTTGCCAGCAGTAGATTAATCACCAGTCTGATGTGTGGTGAAAGCAGAGGGGCCTGCACAATACCAATGTCACGATACTGGGAGGTACCTGGGAGCTTGACCGTGAGAGTAGTAAACACGGTCCTGAACAACTCCTCACCCACCGGACTCCAGCAGTGCTGTACTCAGAAGGCTCCCTGCCTTCCCCCATTGTAAAATGTCCGTGAATCACCTGCAGGTGCCACCTACACTCGTGTCTGTGCTTCCGTGATAGCGTGCATGCGAACCGGAGTGACGTAACTATAACTATATATATATATATATTTGCTTTATAGATATATACACTTAACTTACTATATGATAGAGACAACATCTGAGATAGGATATTGGAGATTTTTCTGACTACAGTATGTGTGTTATACAATAGCTTACTATTTGTAACTATAGTACCATGTGTTTTTTAATATTCTTAAGTAACTGTCTGTTACTGTCTATTAGACAACAGTCCTGTGTCCAATCCACACACACATCAGATCACTAACCAGTGGCCTGATCCCATACCAAGTTAATAATAATATCACAGTAGTGTATATAACACTACTATATAACTGTACAAGTTTTTACTAGGATAAATAGACTGTCATAGAAGGACAATTTTCATCTATGGATATACCACAGTTTACTAGTTGTTCTATAGTTTGAATTTGTAATAATGTTAATACTGTTAAGTAACTATCTGTTACTGTAACTACTACTGTCCAGTGTCCACCACAGGCACACAGACCCAGCACCACTACCAACCCACTAGTATCTAAGTAGTGTATAAATACAAACTTTATCATTCACATTTAGCAGTAATATCATGTATAATAAAATACATTGAATAACATTAAAAAGTTGTGTTGTGTAACTATTGTAATTTATTAATTTATTACTACTTTACACCTTCTGTGTTAGATTAACGGGTTACATCATGTGCATAGGTTTTTGCTTTATCTATTACATGTAAACTGTACATATATTTTACATATTTTAATTTTTTTACTACCACGAATAGTATAATTATATAGTACATCTGTTACCAACTAGTGGAGTGGCTGGTGGGCTGGCAGTAGTGGGTGGCTAGTGACTCGGGAGGGGTGTGATTGGGGGTGTGTGGGAATGGGAGGAGAGTCGGTGTGGAGGGAGGAGAACTGTGCTGCCAGTGCCAACAGTCAATCTGTATTAGTTGGCTAGTGCAGCGAATCACCAGAACCTGTTCCATCCTAGGCTGGCAAGCCTATTAGCATATAAAGATGTGGCCACACATACTGTTTTTGGTTCCATCACAAGGCAAAAGATTCCAGCTGTGGCAACACTTTGTTCACCGCAGCTCGCCCATGCACTGGCGATGATCACCCTGCATAATTATTTGTGAGGTTTATGTATGTAATTGCAATTCAGTTTGTGTCCGGCAAATGGAGCTCTGAATATCTTTATCCATGCCGGTATTGAACGGCACATGTTTCTATACAATATAGAGATGTGGTTGTGTAGTGCACAGCATCCAAAAACGAAAGCAGGTCTGGCGAAAACTTTCTTTATTGTTAGCAAGGCATAAAACAGAGGGACGCAACCCTTCAACGCGTTTCGTGCAAAGCACTTTGTCAAGAAGTGCCTTTACACGATATACAGCCACTTAAATACAAGAGATCGGTCAACTCTCGCGATATGTGATGATGTCATCCAATCGCCATTATCCAATGAGACAACCATTCCCCACGCATGCGTGCCGCGATCGAGTCCTGCAATAACAACAATCACAGCACACCACCTGTCTCACTGCTGTTGCGCGCGTATCAGCTGGTAAACACAGCGCTATTCAGGAGACCAGCCCTGGCTGCTGCCACCGTGTATACCGGACCCCTCGTCCCGCGCATGCGTATGTAGGTGCTCTCAAATGCCTTCTCTATTGAGGGATCGACGTACCTGAGCTGTCAGAAAGTAATGTGGCAGACTCACATGCATCGCTTCCACAAGAAAGGCAATAACAAATTGATACACTTGCACATATACAAAGGCGGTCTATTACTACACAAATTGCGTCGAGTTTGGCCATCAATGTAACCATATATAAAAACAAATCAAAAAAAATTCTCATAAAAATATCAAAAAAATATATGCAATAAAACTAAACTAAACCTAAATACATCCTTAAAATAAAAAGTATATTGCTATACTCATGTAAAAACAATTGTGCTCCCTCCTGATGACTTGTGATCATTATGTCTAAATAAAACAATACTTGAATGTTAATTTATTTCTGCTGTGGAGAACCTAATAGAAAAAACAAAAACAAAAACACATATATTTCAACAATTATGCACACGAGGCATTAGTATGAGCTATTATGCTACGAGGGAACAACAATATAAGACACTGAGTTGTTATATATTCGTGCCCATTTTTGAACAATTAATTTTCCATTTGGGATATTTTAATATTGTTACTGCACCGACACACTTTATTCGAGCAAATACCCAGTATGTACCTGGCAGATACTTGGAATGCGCCGCTCCTCACCTCTGACAAGCCCCGTTGCGTTTGCCTTCCCAGCCTGGGTTCATGCCTGGCTGACGGGCGGCTGATCTGTTAAATGATAATGATTAGGATTTAATAGGCTGCAATGCTTCGCGTGTCTACCAGATGGCATAAATTCATGAATTGTAATGCAGTATATATATATATACTGTGCAGTATTGCAGCCAGCGGGAATAAAATGCTTCAGTCCCTGCTTGGAAAATACCTCAATGCACTCGGGCAGAAAACAGTCACAAACCTCAATACACCCGGGTATACCCGAATTCGTGGGACTAGCCGAGCTCGAATAAAGTGTGTCGCCAGTGTATTAACAGTTCTTATCCCAATCCAATCACATAATCTTTTTAGAATATTAAGTTTTTATCCATAATAATTAATGCAAATGAATTTTTCAATTTGGTCCACATAGTATAACATTTCAATATATCAAGATGTATGACATGTGTAATATTTCAGTATATCAAGATATCAAGAGATCAGGTCATTTCCCAAGGAAAATTGTCAGTATATAATATAATATACATTATTCATTTGTGTACATAACAATTATTATATAAACATGGATAGTGACCATTTCTGTCCTAACGTTCATAATTATTTTAGGAAATGGTTTATAGTCCACTCCACATTAATTCCCTCTGGGAACCTTGTTCTGAGTGTAAAGATCCAGAAGGACTCTCTACAGTTCAGAGTATTGAGAATATCACCCCCTCTTTCTTGTTTTTTGATTTTCTCTAAACCCATGAACGAAAAGTTCTTTATGCTTCCATTACTGCATTGCGTAAAATGTTTTGATACAGGATGTTCCAGATCCCCTTTACGAATTAATCTACAGTGTTCTTGCATTCTTATTTTCAGAGCTCTCGTAGTTCTACCAACATATCTCTTCCCACAGCCACAACTAATTAGGTACACTACAAAGTTTATGTTACAATTAATATAGCTACCAATGTTGTATTTTTTATGTGGACTGTGGGAAAAGAAATGCTGCGAGGGCCTCATGAACTGACACATGTTACAGCTATTACATCTATAGGAGCCTTTGGTCAAGAACTGGTCAGGTTCACCCACTTTGGTGGATATAACACTTGGTGAAATGAATGCGGCCAGTGTCTTAGCTCGCCTGTATACACATTTCGGGCCTGAGTTCGTGTACTCATTTAGAATGGGATACATTCGTAGTAATTCCCAATGTTTGTTTATGATCTCTCGAACCTGACCACTTGATCTGTTGAATTGAGATATAAATAGGGGGCACACCTTGTCATTTTGATGAATTGTATTCTTCCCCTTTTGCTAGTTCCTCACTCTGGACCCAGGGGGCAGAATAGTTTCTCTGTCAATCTTCATTACCTCTTGTACAGTGGATTGGAGGGTCTCCCGGTCATACCCTCTTTCTATAAATTTATTTGTCAATACCTCAGACTGAACCCTGAAATCACTCATAGAAGAGCAATTCCTTCGTAGTCTGAGGTACTGCCCTTTGGGTATTCCTTTAACCACTGATCTGGGGTGGCAGCTGTCCGCTCTCAGAAATGAATTCCTTGAGTTCGTTTTTGTATATACATCTGATTGTATTGTATTGTCCATATCTATATAAAATAGAATGTCAAGGTAGCTGATGTGTTGTGAGTGATAATTTATTGTGAAGTGAATATCCAATGTGTTATTATTAATATGGTTGAAAAATTCTAATAGTGTTTCTGTGCTCCCGTGCCAAATGAAAATCAAATCGTCTATAAAACGTTTGTAGAAAATAATATTGTGTCTAAACAGATTGGTGCTATTATAAATAAAGGTGTGCTCCCACCACCCCATAAACAAGTTGGCATAAGAGGGGGCAAAACTTGTCCCCATTGCCGTCCCCCGAAGTTGTAAATAAAACTTGTGCTCAAAAAGAAAATAATTGTGTGTGAGAAGAAAAAGTATAGATTCCATAATAAATGTTGTCATTGGTAAAGAGCTACCTGAACATTCTATAAAGTGTCGGACAGCCGTCAGGCCCAGATCGTGTTGTATTATCGAGTAGAGGGAGACCACATCCATGGTCACCCACAGGTAATCTTTATCCCAAGAAATCTCTTGCATTTTGGTAAGTAAGTCCCCTGAGTCCAGAATGTGGGACGGCAAGGTCCTAACAAAAGGCTGTAGATAGGAATTGACATATCGAGACAGACCATCCCCCAAAGATCCAATACTGGAGACAATCGGCCGACCAGGAGGGTCGACCAACGTCTTATGGATCTTTGGGAGATGGTGATATATCGGTATGACAGGTTGAAGATTTATTATGAAATTGGATTCATCTTTATTCAATACATGTGTTGCTGTTCCTAAATCTACTAACTCTAGTAGCTCCCTCAAAAAAAGATCTGTAGGGTCCCGTGGTAGTACAGAGTAGGATGACACATCCCCAAGTTGGCGGAAGGCTTCCCTGAAGTAGTCTGTCCTACTCTGCACCACCACTGCTCCCCCCTTATCTGCATTTTTAATTACTAACATTTCGTTCTCCTGTAGAGATTTGATGGCTGCACGCTCATCTTTGTTTAAGTTATCATATCTCCATTGGGGAGATGAGAGCCCTTGGGCTAATATTCTGAGGTCCCTGATCACTAAATTCTCGAACATAGTGAGGTATGGACCTTTAATAAAGGTGGGGTAAAAAACTGATTTCTCTTTAAGTCTGGATCTCCAATCCCCAAGAATATATGATTGTGAATCATCCACATTCTCTCCCTGTGCTAAAAGGTCTTCCATGTCTCTAAGTGTACATTGATCCTGAAAGGAATCTAGGGAGCTAAGGGTTAAAGAGGGGAGGGGAGTGGTTGTAGGCAATGTTTGACAATAATCATCCTGTAATACTTCACCTGAATCTGTCGCCGTCAGAGATCCCCCACTGCTTGGTTGATGGAAGAATTTTTTCAAAGTCATCTTGCGCACAAACTTATGGACATCCACCGCCACACCAAAGAGGTTGATGTCCATTGTTGGCGCGTACTTTAATCCTTTATTTAGTAACGAGATCTCTGCAGGCGACAGCTCCATTCCTGAAATATTGATTACATTATTAACATTACTCAGTAATTCTTTTTCCTTTTGTTTGCCCTTTTTCCCCCTGTTTCTCTTCCCCCCCCTCCTTGTCCTTTTTGGTCTCTCCTGAACATCAAGTAGTTTTTTGACTGTAGGTCAGTGTGGTAAGTTTCCACTGATGTGGATGGAGTTGGATCCTCCCGGGTGCTGTTATCCCCAGACGGACGTCTCTCATCCCTGGGTTGATTGGTATTAGTACGTTGTGATCCACTTGTTCTACTTTCCATGTCCATAAAAGAGACGGAGTGTGGAATTGTTTCAGCGTCAGATAATTCAGAATCACCACTCTGGTACTCAAAGTTACTTGGTTTCAGGATTGATTTGTTCGGGGTTGACCTCCGCGACATATTCTTGTTTGTCTCCTGTGAAAAACGATCAAAACAGGCACAATTCTTTGCCAATTATAAATTTGATTTTTTTCGTAATCAATACGATCACGATCGTACTTGTTCTGTTTCCTTATCATTATTTCCCTCTCAGCCTCCTCTGTTGTTTTGGCTAAAATTTTATCAAAATTTGAAAACCCTTCAATGTCCTTGAATTTACGTAGTTTGTCCTGTAGTTCCTTAATCTGATTGTCTAGTGTTGCTTTCTCCTTTATTTTGTGTTGCAGTATTTGATCCATTAAACTGAATGAACAGGTGTTTAGTGTTTCAATCCACGTTTCCTCAAATACCTTATCTGGGAAACCAAAGGTTGGGGCCTTTTTAACCCTTAAGCCCCTGGGTATTCTCTTCATTTTGAGGTAGTTCTCAGTAGCAACAATGTCCCACCAGATCCGTGTTTTATAGATTAGCAATTTTTCTAATTTCTGAAAGTATATCCTTAAATCAGAGATATCACTAGAATCAGTGTCTACCACGTTATCAAACACACGAAGTGCCTTCTTTTTCCTACAGGAATCATCTCCACAGCTGAACGTATAAGTTGACAGTAAGGAACTCTCATTCAGATCATCAATATCATCCATTATGCCTTGCACAGTCTAATTTGTAAAGTGGTAATAAAAAGTGAAAAAAACGCACAGACCTGCTTATAACATACAGTTCGATGAATTCCTCCTTCTCAATATGATATTTCATAAGTTAAACACATCCATTAAGCACGAGCTACCAAAAAAGTGGATACACAGTGTTTGGAATAGAACAATGGTGCTCACAGTGCTGTGTGTGTGCTTCTGAGGAAAGGGAGAACACTGGGTATTAAGGTATCATTTGGTTGTATACTCAGTCCATAAGGATATACAATATACACTGTAACAATGTCACATGAAATTTCTAGAAAAGTTTAGAAACCCTAGCTGTCCCCTGCACCATGGTGAGAGCAATGTCTGCAATACCCCCGGTATGTGCAGACGGCACACTACCAGCAAAACCGGCCGCACCCACAGTACCTGTATCCCTAGCAGACACTACAGTACCCCTAGCATTACCCACTGCACAGGCAGCACCCACAGCTCTCGGAGTACGTGCACTCACAGAACCCTTATGCACACCAAATGGGCTGGCACTCCACCACATGCCCTTATAACTTTGACAGTTGTGTACGAATCTTGGATGGGTTACTACTATTGCCACCTCTGGCAGGTAAGTGTCAGTGCCATGGGTTTAGTATCAGTGCAACGGGTTTAAGTGAAACGTTAAATGAGCGTCTCTTTGTTTGTTTTTTAGGCACACTCTGGAATACACTGCACATTTAGAAGTGTAGAGTTGGGTGTGTTAGTCCCTCCATGTGCCGTGCACTAACACTGCCAGCCCTAAATGGGGTCACCAGCCCTAAATGGGGTCACCATGGAAAGCATATTTTGCCACTACAGTCTGTCTGGATACAACTCAATGACCGTTTCGTGAGAGATTGAGGTGTGTACAGTACTGTGGGTGCATTTTCACCACCCTTGTCAATAAAAAAACCCTTGCAAACTTGCTATTACCCTCCCCACCCATCGTACTTCTGAGAACCCAGATGTTGCTGCAGCTTAGTGTAAACAAAGACACACACGGTTAGGAGAGTAAGCAAACAAAATGTTCATGTTTTACTGTGTTAACATTTGTACTGTCCAGTATTATAGATTGCAAGGGAGGATCACATGGAGATTGGCTAGGTTTGTCCTTAGTCAGGTATGTAGTGTAGTACTGTATACTGGTCATTGTTTGTCTTGAAATGCAAACAATGCTGTATAATAAGTAATACAAATATTTCCTCCTTCATCAAACAGGTTCTTCCAACGTCTTGAGGAATGAAGAGACTGGCTTTTTCGAAGTCTGTGCAGCATGTCGTTGCTTTTTCTCACTTTAGTGCCGTGGACTCTTTTTTTGTATCTCAACAATTATTTTATTGTGAATATTTTCTAATGTTTTTTGAACTAAGGCAGATTCACTGTGCTGCATGTCACAGACATAGTAGATGAGGTTGAAAAAAGAGAAAATCTATGCTAAATTTTGATGACAGATACTTTACAGTATATTGATTCAGAGAAAGCCAAAATAAACCTCAGTGAAACATAATCTAATTATATCTCATAAGGGGAAAAATAAAAATGTTCCTGTCTCCAAATTTTGGCAACCAGATTACTCCCTGGATCAACATCCTTCCATTGTTTTCTTATTAGGTATATCCATGTATACCTTTCCGTTCTAAAAAGATGTACAACCTTTTTTTGAAGATATCTATTGTATCTGCCATAAGTCTTCATGGGTAATGAATTCCACATTTTAACTGCCCTTACTGTAAAAAATCCTTTTCTTTGTTGCTGGTGAAATCTCCTTTCCTCCAACCTTAAGGTGTGTTTCTACTGCCCTGAATAATTCTTTTGAAAACTCCTTGTATTGTGCTCGAATATATTTGTATATTCAGTAGTTATCATAGCCCCTCTTAAATGTGTCTTTTCTAATGTAAACAAATCTAATTTAGCTAGCCTCTCCTTATAAATCAGATTACCCATCCCCTTTATTAATGTGGTGGCTCTTCTCTGCACTTTTTCTACTTCTATAATGTATTTTCTATGGAGTGGTGCCCAAAACTGTACTCAGTATTGAATTTGTGTTCTTCCTAATGCATTATAAAGGGGCATAATTATGTTTACTTCCTTTCCACCCATTCCCCGTTTAATGCAAGATAAGATCATGTTTGCCTTTGCAGCTACTGCATGACATTGGGCACAATTGTTAAGCCTGCTGAATCATTCTCCATCAACGATTTTCCTAATTTATCACCATTTAATTTGTAAGTTGCCAGTTTATTCTTGTTACTCAAATGTATAACCTTACATGTATAACCTTGCATTTATCTGTATTAAACCTTATCTCTCATTTACCTGCCCAAGTTTTCAGTGCTCTGATTCTACTACCGTTCACAATTTAGTCTCATCAGCAAAGATGGAGACTTTGATATATATGCCAAACTCAAGGTCTTTAATAAAAAAGTTAAAAAAAAATCCTTGAGGTTCCCCACTCACAACTTTATCCCAAGCTGAAAATGTTCTATCTATCCTTCAACCGGATTTCAATCCATGTGCAAATGTTTTGTTTTATTTTGTTCACTAACCTCTTGTGTGGAACCGTATCAAAAGCCTTTATGAAATGTATGTAGACCACATCAGCTGCATTACCCTGTGTAACACGTAGCTCACCACAAACAAGGTGCGACCGCGGGGGTGAGGTAGGGAATTGTATAGAACGCCAACCACAACATCGAGGGTATGTCTAGAGTGTAGGATAGTCGTGCAGGCCGGATCAGGGTAACAGAAGACAGCGTAAATTAGGTACTTGCCGGATCTTGCAGTATAGAGCAGTGGATCGTTGGGGTACGTAGCAAGGGTCAGGGTTGGAGAGCGCAGAGTAGTCGTGAAGCCAAGCCAGGGTCAGTGCAGGAGAGAGCAGCGTTGTCGTGGTTCCAAAGCCAGGGTCAGTGCAGGAGAGTAGCACAAAGTAGTATCCAGGCAGGGTGTAACGGACATGCTCACCACAAATCAGGACCGGACCGCGGGGCTGAGGTGGGGATGTGAATACACCGACCTTAGACCACGAAGCCGGTTCTGGATTGCGCAGTTCTAGTCATTCGTAGCAGGGTCAGGGTTGGAGAATGTAGAGTAATCCTTAGACAAGCCAGGGTCAGGGTTGGAGACGTCAGGGTAATCGATATCCAGGCAGAAGTTCGTCAACAAGGAATCAGGTTCGCCCCGCTTCAGCATAGTAGCCGTACTGCGGGAATGGCCTCTACGTGAGGAGCGGGAGCGGCCCATAATGAAGGCCTCTGCAAGGCAGGAATGCAGCAGACCTCAGGAAATAGAAAGCAGAAGGTTAGCGTTGAGAATCCAACGCTTCAGCACAGGAACCAGGACACGGCCTCTGCAATGGAGATATACAGCAGGCCCCAGGAACCAGCCCTCTGCAAGGAGAGAAGTCAGCAGGCTGCAGGGAACAGGCCAAGCTGGCGTTGGGGAACCAACGTTTCAGCACAGGTACCAGGAAGCAGACCCCTGCTTGGGGTGAATGCAGGAGGTCTAAGGAATAGGGTAGAATAGCACTGGGGATCCAATGCTTCAGCACAGGAGGCAGACCTCTGCAGCAGGTCTCAGGAACGTGGCAAGAGTAGCACTGGGGAGCCAGTGCTTCAGCACAGGAAGCAGACCTCTGCAGCAGGTCTCAGGAACAGGGCCAAGGCAGTAGTGTTTGTGGCAAACACAGTTACATCCAAGTGTAATTCGGATTATGCTCAGCAAGGGGTCAGAGAAAGAGGCCAGTATAAAAAGGGCAGATAGCCAATCCCAAGACAGGGGTGTGTGGGAATTTTTCCAATGTCAGAGCAGAGAGACAGAGCTGCAGTGATTGCAACACAGGTGAAAGTACTTGCAATTCCAAGGGGAGGTATGTTTGAAAGTTCACCAGCTCTGCAAGAGTGAGCTCCCGCCAAACCCAGGAACAGATTCCTCACACAGGGTCAGGCAGCAGGGTTCAGGCAGACAGGAACTAAGTGATGAGTGCAGCGTCACACAAACAGAGGTTATGCTCAGCAATGACTGGGAGCTCTGAGAGCATATTTATAGGACCTCCCCCCAATGGGAAGCAACCAGGAAGCAGGAGTGCGGTACAGGATAGGCTTCTGGATCATGCAGGTGCGTCCTATTACACAGTCAATAGCTACCGCATCAGAATGTGAGCGTGCGCCGCGCGCAACTCCTAGTAGATCCGGTCGCGTGCCGTCATCACGCGCCCTCGCCAACACGGGGGTGGAGACCAGAGGCTGGACCCGTGGAGATAGAGGCGGAATGAGGAGTGCAACCGCGCTGCGTAGCGGTGACGCCAGGACGGGGGCGGGACCGAGGGGTGGAGACCGCAGACCACCGGGGAGACCGTGTACTGCGCGCGTGCCACGTGTCAAGACAGGAAGGGTGAGAATGCGCCCCATGCCCAGAGACCGAAGGGGACCGCGCAGAAACCGAGCACCGTGCGTAAGTATCACCGCCACGTTGTCACTCTTGAGTGCCATGGTAGTGCAATGGGCGAGTGAGGGTTAAAGGGGCAGGAGCAGCAGAATGGCAAATCCTCACACCCTGGTCTAAATTCCTACTTACCTCCTGAAACAAACTAATAAGGTTAGTTTAGCATGATCTATCCTTCATAAATCCATGCTGACTATTACTAATAATTTAGTTTTCCAGTAGGTATTCCTTAATATTATTCCATACTAAACATTCAAGTAGCTTCCCCACTGTTGATGTCAGGCTTACAGGTCTGTAATTAGGTTATCGATGGTCTAGAATTACAATATTCTCCCAAATTCATCTTGCCAGAAAAAGTTGGCATGAAGCTACTGTAGTGAGAAGCTGGTGAGAAAGCGATGAGAGAGGGGCTTGTAGTTCTTTTAGTCTTGTGGTGATTAGGTTCTTCTTTATTTCTTTAATTGTTGTGTATTGTTTTGCTTGATGATTTTTTTTTATAGATTGGCAATTGACTGTTATAGTGGCTTATCATGCCCATATTATATGGCTATGATGTACCACTGTGCCAATCAATGGGTAGAGGTTGGGTATAGTGGCCCCAGGGTGGGTGGTTAGGCCTCCTGGGTGGGTAGCGGGGGAGGGTGGGTTAACCCCTTAATTACTATAGCAGTTACTAATCGCTAAAGTGATTAAGGGGTTGGGGGCATTAGATTGTATTTTTTCTTGTACTCTTGCTCCCAATGGAGGACATGGATTTGGAGTTTGGTGATGAGAATGCTGTAAGAAATCCAATTTAGCAATAATTATATTGGAATGAATGAATCTGTTATCAAAGTCAGTGTCATTAGAATGCTGTATAATTGTCTGATCTCTCTTTCATATAGAGTTAGGTCCGGAAATAATTGGACACTGATACAAGTTTTGTTATTTCGGCTTTGTACCAAAATAAATTAAAGTTACAGTTAAATAATGAATATGGGCTTAAAGTGCAGTCTATCAGCTTTAATTTGAGGGTATTCACATCCAAATTGGAGGAAGGGTTTAGGAATTACATCTCTTTAATATGTAGCCCCCTCTTTTTCAAGGGACCAAATGTAATTGGACAATTGACTCAAAAGCTGTTTCATGGACGGTGTGGGCTATTCCTTCGTTATTTCATCATCAATTAAGCAGGTAAAAGGATTGGAGTTGATTGCAGGTGTGGCATTCGTATTTGGAAGCTGTTGCTGTGAACCCACAACATGCGGTCAAAGGAGCTCTCAATGCAAGTGAAACAGGGCATCCTTAGGCTGCAAAAAAAAAGAAAATCCATCATTGAGATTGCAGGAACATTAGGAGTGGCCAAATAAACAGTTTTGTACATTCTGAGATAAAAAGAATGCACTGGTGAGCTCTGCAACACAAAAAGGCCTGGACGTCCATGGAAGACAACAGTGGTGGATGATCATAGGATCCTTTCCATGGTAAAGAAAAACCCCTTCACAACATCCAGCCAAGTGAAGAACACTCTCCAGGAGGTAGGCATATCCTTATCCAAGTCTACCATAAAGAGAAGACTTCACGAGAGCAAATACACAGGGTTCATCACAAGGTGCAAACCATTCATAAATCTCAAGAATAGAAAGGCCAGATTAGACTTTGCCAAACAATATCTAAAAAAGCCAGCACAGTTTTGGAACAGCATTCTTTGGACAAATGAAACTAAGATCAACCTGTATGATGGGAAGAAAAAAGTATGGAGAAGGCTTGGAACGGCTCATGATCCGAAGCATACCACATAATCTGTAAAACACGATGGAGACTTTGTGATGGTATGGGCATGCATGGCTTACAATGGCACTGGGTCACTAGTGTTTATTGATGATGTGACAGAAGACAGAAGCAGCCGGATGAATTCTAAAGTATATAGGGAAATATAGTCTACCCAGATTCAGCCAAATTCAGCGAAGCTGATTGGACGGCGCTTCACTTTACAGATGGACAATGCCCCAAAACAGACTGCGAAAGGAACCCAGGAGTTTTTTTAAGGCAAAGAAGTGGAATATTCTGCAATGGCCGAATCAATCACCTAATCTCAAACCGATCAAGCATGCATTTCACTTGCTGAAGACAAAACTTAAGGCAGAAAGTCCCACGAACAAACAACAACTGAAGACATTTGCAGTAAAGGCCTGGCAAAGCATCACAAAGGAGGAAACCCAGAGTTTAGTGATGTCCATGCGTTCCAGACTTCAAGCAGTCTGTTACGATTGTGCTCGCCACAAACCGGGACCGGACCGCGGGGCTGAGGTGGGGTTATATAATCACTGACCTTAGTCCACGCAGACAGATTCGGAGTGCGCAGTTCGTAGTCGTACGTAGCAGGGTCAGGATTGGAGAAGGCAGCATCGTCGTTATTCAAGCAGGAGTTCGGCAACAGGTAGTCAGGAGTTCCCCGCTTCAGCTTAGGAGCGTAAGTGGCCTCTTCGTGAGGAACGGCCTCGGCCCATGACGCCGGTCTCAGCAGGGGGAGACAGCAGGCTGGCCGAAGTACACCGCAGGGCAGCGTCGGGAAACCAACGCTTCAGCACAGAAGTCAGGAATGGGCCCCCGCATAGAACTAGCAGGCGGCCTCAGGAAACAATGCTTCAGCAGAGAAGTCAGGAACGGGCCCCCGCATGGATCTAGCAGGCGGCCTCAGGAAACAAAGCTTCAGCAGAGATGTCAGGAACGGGCCCCCGCATGGAACTAGCAGCAGGCCTCAGGAACTAGGGGAAAGAACCAGAAAGGTTAGTACACCAGGATACAAGCCAGGGTGGCTTATGGCAGAGACAGTAACGTCCAGGGTAGGAATTTATGCTCGGCACTGTTTCAATGCCAAAGCCCAGGATATAAAGGGCGGAGATCCAATCACAGGAGGAGGGTGTGTGAGTATTCCTCCAATGATGAAGCACATGGCAGAAGCTGCAATGAGAGGCAACACATGTGCCATTGATTGCCAGAGGAAGCTTTTGCAAATGCAGAAGTCTGCAAAAGCTATAATCAAAGCCAGGAGCGGATTCCTTACAGTACCCCCCCTTCAGGTGAGACCTCCGGACGAACAAGGTCCATCACAGATTTGGGGGACATGGAGTTGTTTCTAAACCTCCTTAGGCGAGAGGTAGCATTGAAAGCCCATGGTTTGTTGGGATTCCTTACAGTACTTCCACCACTGGATGAGAAGCCTGGGTGGACAGGACCATTCATAGGTCTGGGAGACATTCAGTTGTTCCTGAAGTGTCTCAGGCGAGATTTAGGTCCAAAATCCAGGTGTACATTGGCGAGTGCTGCAAGGGACAGTGGTGGCACTGCGTTTTTTGGTACATGGGCAATGGGACCAGGGGACTCCGGAATAGGAAAATCAGAAGGGCAGCAGCCAGGTGTCCGGTGTATAGTAATAATCCAAGAATACGGGACACAGGACACTGATTGTCGGACAAAAATTACATTGGGGAATACGGGGCAGACAATGGCCTTGGTGGAATCAGCATGTAAGAAGTTGCGAGAGTCTTTAGCTCCCAAGGAATTCAGGGTGGTGGTTAGCGAGGGTATAGGGCGGGCGGGTTCACTGCAAGATATTGGAGCAGTAGTCTTGATACGAACCAGGCTTGTAATCCCAAGCAATTCGAGAGAACTGGTAGTAGTGTTTACGTAATTGTTGGTTGTGGTACATGCAGTTGCAGGATCCGCCTCCTTTGGCCTCTGAAATTTGGGGGGAATCAAATCCAAAGTTATGGTCTTGACGAAGGGCATAGAAAGCATCACGGAGACAGTAGGGGACAGCACGTCCAAACCCATAGTGGGGTCATCAAGAACAGGGATGGACGCCTCAGGCAAAGCAACGAGGTCCAGCATGAGATGTCTTCGTCCTAGAAAATGAAGACATGCAATCCAGAAAGGGCACTTCAGCCACCGCACAGAAACCTGCGAGTAAAGACTCTGTTTGAAAGGTGAGAAAACAGATCTTATCCGAGAAAGCAGGAAGCCAGGTAAGCGGTGCAAAACAGGCTTAGGAATAGAAATCTTGGGGTTAAAGCTGGGTACCTCCAACACAGAGAAGGAAAACAGAGAACCAGAGCTTGGCTTAGGAGTGGAGGTCCCAGGTACCCAGGTCTCGCATGATACTGTGGGAGAAGCAATGCAAAATATTACTGTTTTAAACATAGGGTTCTTAACATCGGTAGTTCCAGGCACCTTCCTGAGAGGTAACCCTAGTTTTGCGACAGGACAGTCAATAGTAAGTACCCCAAGTCTTGTGGGAGACACAGAGAAATACAAGTCCATCTTTAAGACGGGGTTTTTTGAAAGAAGGGACACAGCGGGTATTACTGAAAGTTCCAAATGCGATACCCCTGAGTTCGTGGTAGTAGACATACAGTCAGTAGTGGATACCCCGAATACTGTGGGCGAATCAGCGTGAAACAGTATTATTAAAGGAGTGGGCATCCCAGACTTAAAGTCATCTTTAATCATCCCGGAGGCTGTGGCATGATCCGTGAAAGAAACTGGGGTAGACTTTCCAATAGAAACAAGGAACATCTTGCTTGTCACTGAAGTGGGTGATTGAGAACCAGCAGGAACTGAACTAGCTACTGTAATAAGATCAGAGAACATTGTGCTTGTTTCTGAATTGGGTCCCTGAGAATCCCTAGTGAGGGCATCAGACTTCATAGGAGACTCAGTGATAGGGGTCTTAGAACCCATTACAGGAATTGCAGGTATCACAGACTTAATAGGAGAAATACCTTGCAAAACAGGAATCTTAGAAAAGGTGATAGGCATCTCACAGACTACCACAGAGGTGGAGAGCAGGCAGTCAGGCTCTACCTCAGGAGTCAGAGAGAAGCCAAGGGTTAACACAGGGAGTGCTGGGGAGACCCTAGAAGCTGTAAGGGGAGACTCAGAGCGTAGTAAGGGATCAGGGACTGATAAGCTGATCTCTGAAGTGATAGCCTGAGGGACCGTAGAAGGGAGGCTAATAGCTGTCACCGGTCCCAAGGAGACAGACTTCGAGTCAAGGACAGGAATAACAGATAGGACAAACAGAAGTGAACTAGGGAAGGTTGCTTCTACAACAGAAGTTTTAGCAGCGGCAGAGCTTAACTCAGCGGCTGCTGGAAAACTTTTAACTACAGTGAGAAGGGATTGCAGGTTTACAAAATCGAGGGAAAAGGGAGTTTTAAATTTGAAAACCTGATCCTCCAAAAAGGAGGGCCCTAACTGTAATTGTACTAAGGGAGCAATAGCAGATACGCTGATCTCAGAAGGGGTCACTTGGAAAGGGGCATAATATGTACTGTTCGCTTTTAACCCTAGGATTTGAGAAGAGGAGAACACAGACAGTACAAGGGGGGCAACCACAACTGTGCTGGTCTCTGAAGTGGGTATTTGGGAAAGAGTGTCTGGGACATCAGATACGACTACAGATTCCACAAAAAGGGGTCTATGCTCAGAAGCAGGGATTTCAGGTCGCTGAGTGACAGACTGGGTCAGCGACATACCTAGGAGTTGGGATTCTGCGAACAGGCTTAGGGAAACAAACGGTTCCAGAATACTTTTAACTGGAGTCAGTATATTTGCCGAAAGTTCAGGGGGCGTAGCCCCGAGAATTTTAGCTGAGTCAGGGGACATAAGGGGTTCATCCTCTGAAGCTAAGGAGGTGTCCTTGTCTGGTGGACTACAGGGATTTACCATGGGAGGTTCATAGGGCTGACCTGCAGGGGTTAACATAGGAAAAACCTCAAGGGTTAAGTTAGGCTGTACCTGAGAATCAGGAAAAGATACGCTACTCTCCGAGAGTGGGGACATAGGGTTTTCAGCTTCTTGCCCTAGAGACCTCAGCTTAGTCTGCGGGATACAAGGGTTAACAATGGGGACCTCAAATAGCAGACTAGCAGGGGTTAAATCCGAAATAACCTTGGGAACAGAGCTTAGAAATTCTGGTTTAGAAAGAGAGGGCAAACAGGATTCATTTTCTGGTGCTAGGGAAGACACACTGACCTGGGGGATGCAGGGATTTACAGTGGGGGACTCTTAGGCCTGACTAGCAGGGGTTAAGACAGGAATAACCTCGGGGAAAGAACCCAGGGAGGTTAACTCAGGACTAGGGACCGTGGCAGCTTCTTCCTTAGCGGGGAGTGACAGGGAAATGGTTTGGCCTTTCTTAGAAGAGGGTGGTAACCCCACAGGTTTAGTAACAGGACTGGCAGCATAGAAATTGTGATTAGAAAGTGCGTAGGCAGCGAGAAGAGGGTCCCGCTCACTTATGATTAAGTCAAGATCTTGGCATAACACACAGGTGGCATCTAGAATCTGATCTAGAGTCTTTTGTTCTGAAGAGGACAAAACCCAGGACCGTTGGGAGAGCAGGGCCTGTTGAGACTTTCTTTCCTCATTAAATCGCTGAGATCTAGTAAGGAGTTCCTTACGAATCAGTCTTTCCTGAGGGGTTAAACCTTCATACAAGAACACACTCTCAGGCGGAGGCAGTCTCTCAAACAGGTATGGTCTTCCAAACAGGGACTGGTCCGCAGCCTGGGACATAGGTACAGTAAAAAATGTACCCACCCCCGCCATGGCGCGTTCCGGTTTTGTGGGGCCGAGCATACTGTTACGATTGTGCTCGCCACAAACCGGGACCGGACCGCGGGGCTGAGGTGGGGTTATATAATCACCGACCTTAGTCCGCGCAGACTGTTTCGGAGTGCGCAGTTCGTAGTCGTACGTAGCAGGGTCAGGATTGGAGAAGGCAGCATCGTCGTTATTCAAGCAGGAGTTCGGCAACAGGTAGTCAGGAGTTCCCCGCTTCAGCTTAGGAGCGTGAGCGCGGGAGTGGCCTCTTCGTGAGGAACGGCCTCGGCCCATGACGTCGGTCTCAGCAGGGGGAGACAGCAGGCTGGCCGAAGTACACCGCAGGGCAGCGTCGGGAAACCAACGCTTCAGCACAGAAGTCAGGAACGGGCCCCCGCATGGAACTAGCAGGCGGCCTCAGGAAACAATGCTTCAGCAGAGAAGTCAGGAACGTGCCCCCGCATGGAACTAGCAGCGGCCTCAGGAAACAAAGCTTCAGCAGAGAAGTCAGGAACGGGCCCCCGCATGGAACTAGCAGGCGGCCTCAGGAAACAACGCTTCAGCAGAGAAGTCAGGAACGGGCCCCCGCATGGAACTAGCAGCAGGCCTCAGGAACTAGGGGTAAGAACCAGAAAGGTTAGTACACCAGGATACAAGCCAGGGTGGCTTATGGCAGAGACAGTAACGTCCAGGGTAGGAATTTATGCTCGGCACTGTTTCAGTACCAAAGCCCAGGATTTAAAGGGCGGAGATCCAATCACAGGAGGAGGGTGTGTGAGTATTCCTCCAATGATGAAGCACATGGCAGAAGCTGCAATGAGAGGCAGCACATGTGCCATTGATTGCCAGAGGAAGCTTTTGCAAATGCAGAAGTCTGCAAAAGCTATAATCAAAACCAGGAGCGGATTCCTTACACAGTCATTGCCTGCAAAGGATTCTCGACAAAGTATTAAAAATGAACATTTTATTTATGATTGTGTTAATTTGTCCAATTACATTTGAGCCCCTGAAATAAGGGGACTGTGTATGAAAATGGTTGCAATTCCTAAATGTTTCATACGATCATTTTGTTCAACAACTTGAATTAAAGCTGAAAGTCTGCACTTCTATTGCATCTCGGTTGTTTCATTTCAAATCCATTGTGGTGGCGTACAGAGTCAAAATTCTGAAAATTGTGTCAGTGTCCAATTATTTCCAGACCTAAATATATATATATATACATATATATATATATATATATATATATATATATATATATATATATATATATATATATATATATATATGTATATATATATATATTTAGAAGGAAAAAAGAAAAAGAAAAAAAGCGCCAAATCCTAGTGCATTACTGTGCAAAAATCGATATATTTAATTCCCAAAAATCTCAATAAAAATGAACTCACAAACATAAAACAATTAAAAGCATTGTATGAGATATACTCATGCTCCTAGGACCAGGAAACGCTGCTTTGCTGCTGTAATCCCTCCGTGACTCCACTGGAACAGAATGCTGCCTCCATTGTTCACTGCCTGCAGGAACTGACGTATCAGGCACTCCGCGATGGTCTCTCACCGGGTACACACCACCAGTTGATCTTTGGTTCCCACCGGGGACGGTAGATGCCGCTGACCAGCGGATGACGTCACGGGAATCGTGCTGGATACCGGACCGGTATAGATTCAAAGCAGTTCGATAGTAAGCGTTGGTGAAAGTCCACTGCACACCTTCCCTACGCGTTTCGTCAGATTAACTGACTTCTTCAGGGGTGGGCTCTGGGTGTGTGCTGTCTCATATTATATACCTCCCCGAGTCCAATTAGCTTAATTAGTTAATAGGCAAAACAGTGTGTTGGCAATCTACATTGTAAGTAGAACAAATTATGTACACTTGTAAACACCCAATCTTGAATCTACATTATTGGATACTTGCCAACACACAATGATGAAAATAAAAAATAATAAATGACAGTTATACAATAAAATTATTAAAACAAACTTGTAGTTGATGTCCTTGTCTATTTTTTAGTTGTGTGGACTACAAGGGTATATCTAAAGATATCAAAAGGATATACTGTAATTGCCAACACACATTAATATGAATGACATTAATAACAAATATACATTTCAATTATTAAACAAACTTACAGTCGATGTCCTTATCTGTTTTAGTTAAACGGACTTTAAGGGTATATCTGAAGATATCCTAAATACCCCAATGAATCTATTAGTATACAGAAGAAATTGGTATTATTTAACACAAAATAAGTGTGGCTTGAGGAGGGTAGATCAATTAATGAATAAGGAAGAGTATAATGTTCTCTTAGCAATTGATTAACTTATACCTTAATATGTTATTTGTATTTTATTTAGTATTATTATGGAAAAAGATAGAACCAATAGTCCATTTTGGATGGTTCTACTCTTAATAATATAGAATGACAAATTGAGATAATGTATATATGACTATGAATACTAACTGGTATCCCATAATATGGAAGTTAAAGTATCTGTTAGTTTGTATGTATGATTCCAATTGGGACTATATAGTAGAACCAGCGTGGAAGAGAGCAGCATTAGAATCCATAAGGATTATAGTATGGAGTAAAGAAATATAATTGGAAGTTTAGACCGGACATGTATCCTAGGTCACTTGAATAGTTGGTCCAGCAAATTAGTATGGTTCAGCTTGTCTCCCAACACTCCTCGGTGTGATAGAATGGAGAGGGGGGGTTGGGGGGGGGGGATCGTGGGGGGAGAAGAAGGAAATTGAGGGAGAAGAAAATAAAAAGTGTATGTGATCAGTGATTGTATATAAATATATAAATATAGATGTGAATACATGATCCAAATGATACTATAATAACATTCTCTTATAAATGTGCCCTAATACGGCACAGTTCTATTTGTGTGTATAATTAAATAATTTTATGTGTACTACTATTAATATAAACCCTTAGCTAATTGGTTAAGTGCTATCATAAATATTTAACAACATAATGTGTTAGGAAATGATAACCTATCTCCTGCGATCACGAAGGGAACATGTCAAACATGTTCAACCCAGACCTCCGTGGTCACCAGACATGTAATTGGTCCTATCCTATAGTGACAAGGAGCAAAAAGAAAAAAGAAAACCGGAGAAAAAATCCATCTCAAAATATAGACAGATGTAGATTTAAATAACTGTGCTGACGTCAATACAATCATTCAGGCCTTCTGGACTCAGTGTATTCAATTCGTAGATCCAGTATGTCTCTCTAAGATTAAGCAATTTATGCCTGTCTCCACTCAGAAGTGTAGAATTAATGGCCTCAACCCCCATGATTACTAGTGAGGACGGATCTTTGTTGTGCTTCAATTCGTAATGTCTGGATAAACTATGTGTTTTTAACCCATGAATTATATTACGTCGATGTTCCAGGAATCGTATACATAGGGCCCTTTTGGTTCTACCAATATACTGAAGCCCACAGGGGCATGTAATGGCATAAACAATGTGAGTGGACAGACAGTTGATATGGCCTTTTATTTTATGTACTGATCCATTTGAATGGGATGTGACACTCTCAGTCTTCTTTAAATGTTTGCACGTAAGGCATCTTGAGCGATTGCACCGGAAATTGCCATTTTTTACGTTCTTACTTGTTTGTACAGCATTTTTGAATTTTTTCAGTCTACTAGGTGCCACAATTGATTTTATATTTCTGGCTTTCTGAAATATCACCGGTATTTTGGGTGGTAGATTTTTACCTATGATTGAGTCATTGAGCAAAATTCCCCAATGTTTATTTAATATGTTTTTAATTTTTTGAGAGGAACAGTTAAATTGTGTTATAAATTGAGGGATGCAAGTCTGTTTTTTATCCCTTGTCTGCCTCTTTCTATTTCTGGATGTTATATTGCCTTTTGACTGGTCTAGAAGTTCTTGTCTATCCAGTTGACCCACTTGTTTAAAAGTTTCCAAGACCTTATGGTGATTGTAACCTTTGTCCACAAACTTTTTTACAAGAGCGTCCCCCTGGGCCAAGTAGTCAGAATCAAGAGAACAATTCCTCCTGATTCTGAGAAATTGTCCCCTGGGGACGTTCTCCAACCATTTATGGTAGTGGTTGCTATTAGAATGTAGGTATGCATTTGTGGATACTTTTTTGAAAAATGTTTTTGTTACAATTTCATTCTTGTTGTTCACCATTAATTCCAAATCCAAAAAATTAATATTATATTTATTTATATCAAAAGTAAACCTCAAATCCATCTGATTGTCATTAAATGCTGTTAGAATCTCACTCAATGCCTCCTGTTCACCGTCCCAAATAAATATCAGGTCGTCTATGAAACGGCCATAGTACACCAAGCCCGCCCCCAGCCTAGCATTCCCCCACACATGAGTATCCTCCCATAGGCCCATGTATAGGTTTGCATAGCTGGGGGCAAAGCGGGTCCCCATAGCCGTTCCACAGATCTGTAGATAGTAATCGTCTCCAAATAAAAAATAATTATGTTCAAGAATGAACAGGATTGCATTTAAAATGAATTCTCTCTGAGTTCTATTCATCAGATTGTCCTTTTCCAAAAAATGTGCTATTGCTGCCACTCCCTTTGTATGACCAATGCATGTGTACAAAGAGGCCACATCACATGTGGCCCAAATGTAAGTGGATTTCCAAGGTATCCCTGAAATAGAGTCTATAACATGCAGCGTGTCCCTGATATGTGATCTCAACTTTACCACCATAGGCTGTAAAAAATGGTCAACATACTGGGACACGCTGGACGTCATAGACTCCACCCCAGAGACAATAGGTCTCCCTGGTGGGTTACTTGTATCTTTGTGTATCTTTGGTATGTGGTAAAACACTGGTGTTCTAGGGTTTCGTTTGAATAAGAAATCAAATTCTGCCTGTGTGATAATTCCCTCATGTTTTGCCTCTAAGAGGAATATTTTAAGATCCTTTTGATATAAATCCATTGGGTCTTTTTGTAGAGGTACATATGACTTCCGATCACCAAACAGCCGATTTGCTTCTGCTATGTATACACTCTTATCTTGAAGCACTATGCCGCCACCTGTATCTGCCTGTCTTATTACAATTTCACTTTCTTCGCTCAATTCTTTTAAAGCCCGTAGTTCATTTTTATGTAAATTACTTTTTTGTAATGAAGGTATGTTTTGGCAGAGGGATTCAAAGTCTTTCAATACCAGTGTGTAAAATGTGTCGATGAACACCCCCTTGGCTTGATAGGGGAAGAAGGTGGATTTTGGGATAAAGGGTGAATGTTTAATGTTAACTGTAGAAGATTCCACAGAGGTAATATCAGCAACAGTGGAGGAAGACAATACTGGATCTACCAAGTTTTCCACAATATCCAATGTAACATCATTTGGATGTGTAATATGCTGTGTGAAGATGTCCAAATTTTGGCCACAGTTTGTATCAATGTCAGCTGTATCAAAGCCATCTGCCAAGAGTGAAGTCATAGCTTTAATGCAATCCCTCTCTTGAGAGTTGAACATCTCCTCCTTCTCTCTGCCCTTCATAGTAAAAAATCTCATTAAAGTGACCTTCCTAATATATTTATTTAAATCTACAAATAGATTGAATTTTTTAGGTGAACTACTAGGTGCAAAAGAAAGACCTTTAGAGAGGAGTGCGGTATGATGTGCTGACAATACAAAACTTGATAGGTTGAAAATACCGTGACTCTCCGGCATCAATGTCCTTAGTCTGCCTTCCTTCTTTCTTTGTTCACGCTGCCCAGATCTTCTTCCTCGCTTTTTCTTTTTCTGCATTGTGAGGAGTGTTCCCGCGCTGTGGGATGTCTGTCCCATAATGGGTAAGTTCTCCCTTTCTCTCTCTCTTCCTCCTTCTTCACCAACTCTAAAAACTGCTAAGAAGGCAGACTAAGGACATTGATGCCGGAGAGTCACGGTATTTTCAACCTATCAAGTTTTGTATTGTCAGCACATCATACCGCACTCCTCTCTAAAGGTCTTTCTTTTGCACCTAGTAGTTCACCTAAAAAATTCAATCTATTTGTAGATTTAAATAAATATATTAGGAAGGTCACTTTAATGAGATTTTTTACTATGAAGGGCAGAGAGAAGGAGTTCAACTCTCAAGAGAGGGATTGCATTAAAGCTATGACTTCACTCTTGGCAGATGGCTTTGATACAGCTGACATAGATACAAACTGTGGCCAAAATTTGGACATCTTCACACAGCATATTACACATCCAAATGATGTTACATTGGATATTGTGGAAAACTTGGTAGATCCAGTATTGTCCTCCTCCACTGTTGCTGATATTACCTCTGTGGAATCTTCTACAGTTAACATTAAACATTCACCCTTTATCCCAAAATCCACCTTCTTCCCCTATCAAGCCAAGGGGGGGTTCATCGACACATTTTACACACTGGTATTGAAAGACTTTGAATCCCTCTGCCAAAACATACCTTCATTACAAAAAAGTAATTTACATAAAAATGAACTACGGGCTTTAAAAGAATTGAGCGAAGAAAGTGAAATTGTAATAAGACAGGCAGATAAAGGTGGCGGCATAGTGCTTCAAGATAAGAGTGTATACATAGCAGAAGCAAATCGGCTGTTAGGTGATGGGAAGTCATATGTACCTCTACAAAAAGACCCAATGGATTTATATCAAAAGGATCTTAAAATATTCCTCTTAGAGGCAAAACATGAGGGAATTATCACACAGGCAGAATTTGATTTCTTATTCAAACGAAACCCTAGAACACCAGTGTTTTACCACATACCAAAGATACACAAAGATACAAGTAACCCACCAGGGAGACCTATTGTCTCTGGGGTGGAGTCTATGACATCCAGCGTGTCCCAGTATGTTGACCATTTTTTACAGCCTATGGTGGTAAAGTTGAGATCACATATCAGGGACACGCTGCATGTTATAGACTCTATCTCAGGGATACCTTGGAAATCCACTTACATTTGGGCCACATGTGATATGGCCTCTTTGTACACATGCATTGGTCATACAAAGGGAGTGGCAGCAATAGCACATTTTTTGGAAAAGGACAATCTGATCAATAGAACTCAGAGAGAATTCATTTTAAATGCAATCCTGTTCATTCTTGAACATAATTATTTTTTATTTGGAGACGATTACTATCTACAGATCTGTGGAACGGCTATGGGGACCCGCTTTGCCCCCAGCTATGCAAACCTATACATGGGCCTATGGGAGGATACTCATGTGTGGGGGAATGCTAGGCTGGGGGCGGGCTTGGTGTACTATGGCCATTTCATAGACGACCTGATATTTATTTGGGACGGTGAACAGGAGGCATTGAGTGAGATTCTAACAGCATTTAATGACAATCAGATGGATTTGAGGTTTACTTTTGATATAAATAAATATAATATTAATTTTTTGGATTTGGAATTAATGGTGAACAACAAGAATGAAATTGTAACAAAAACATTTTTCAAAAAAGTATCCACAAATGCATACCTACATTCTAATAGCAACCACTACCATAAATGGTTGGAGAACGTCCCCAGGGGACAATTTCTCAGAATCAGGAGGAATTGTTCTCTTGATTCTGACTACTTGGCCCAGGGGGACGCTCTTGTAAAAAAGTTTGTGGACAAAGGTTACAATCACCATAAGGTCTTGGAAACTTTTAAACAAGTGGGTCAACTGGATAGACAAGAACTTCTAGACCAGTCAAAAGGCAATATAACATCCAGAAATAGAAAGAGGCAGACAAGGGATAAAAAACAGACTTGCATCCCTCAATTTATAACACAATTTAACTGTGCTTCTCAAAAAATTAAAACCATATTAAATAAACATTGGGGAATTTTGCTCAATGACTCAATCATAGGTAAAAATCTACCACCCAAAATACCGGTGATATTTCAGAAAGCCAGAAATATAAAATCAATTGTGGCACCTAGTAGACTGAAAAAAATTCAAAAATGCTGTACAAACAAGTAAGAACGTAAAAAATGGCAATTTCCGGTGCAATCGCTCAAGATGCCTTACGTGCAAACATTTAAAGAAGACTGAGAGTGTCACATCCCATTCAAATGGATCAGTACATAAAATAAAAGGCCATATCAACTGTCTGTCCACTCACATTGTTTATGCCATTACATGCCCCTGTGGGCTTCAGTATATTGGTAGAACCAAAAGGGCCCTATGTATACGATTCCTGGAACATCGACGTAATATAATTCATGGGTTAAAAACACATAGTTTATCCAGACATTACGAATTGAAGCACAACAAAGATCCGTCCTCACTAGTAATCATGGGGGTTGAGGCCATTAATTCTACACTTCTGAGTGGAGACAGGCATAAATTGCTTAATCTTAGAGAGACATACTGGATCTACGAATTGAATACACTGAGTCCAGAAGGCCTGAATGATTGTATTGACGTCAGCACAGTTATTTAAATCTACATCTGTCTATATTTTGAGATGGACTTTTTCTCCGGTTTTCTTTTTTCTTTTTGCTCCTTGTCACTATAGGATAGGACCAATTACATGTCTGGTGACCACGGAGGTCTGGGTTGAACATGTTTGACATGTTCCCTTCGTGATCGCCAGAGATAGGTTATCATTTCCTAACACATTATGTTGTTAAATATTTATGATAGCACTTAACCAATTAGCTAAGGGTTTATATTAATAGTAGTACACATAAAATTATTTAATTATACACACAAATAGCACTGTGCCGTATTAGGGCACATTTATAAGAGAATGTTATTATAGTATCATTTGGATCATGTATTCACATCTATATTTATATATTTATATACAATCACTGATCACATACACTTTTTATTTTCTTCTCCCTCAATTTCCTTCTTCTCCTCCCCCGATCCCCCCCCACCCCCCCACCCCTCTCCATTCTATCACACCGAGGAGTGTTGGGAGACAAGCTGAACCATACAAATTTGCTGGACTGACTATTCAAGTGACCTAGGATATATGTCCGGTCTAAACTTCCAATTATATTTCTTTACTCCATACTATAATCCTTATGGATTCTAATGCTGCTCTCTTCCATGCTGGTTCTACTATATAGTCCCAATTGGAATCATACATACAAACTAACAGATACTTTAACTTCCATATTATGGGATACCAGTTAGTATTCATAGTCATATATACATTATCTCAATTTGTCATTCTATATTATTAAGAGTAGAACCATCCAAAATGGACTATTGGTTCTATCTTTTTCCATAATAATACTAAATAAAATACAAATAACATATTAAGGTATAAGTTAATCAATTGCTAAGAGAACATTATACTCTTCCTTATTCATTAATTGATCTACCCTCCTCAAGCCACACTTATTTTGTGTTAAATAATACCAATTTCTTCTGTATACTAATAGATTCATTGGGGTATTTAGGATATCTTCAGATATACCCTTATAGTCCGTTTAACTAAAACAGATAAGGACATCGACTGTAAGTTTGTTTTAATAATTGAAATGTATATTTGTTATTAATGTCATTCATATTAATGTGTGTTGGCAATTACAGTATATCCTTTTGATATCTTTAGATATACCCTTGTAGTCCACACAACTAAAAAATAGACAAGGACATCAACTACAAGTTTGTTTTAATAATTTTATTGTATAACTGTCATTTATTATTTTTTATTTTCATCATTGTGTGTTGGCAAGTATCCAATAATGTAGATTCAAGATTGGGTGTTTACAAGTGTACATAATTTGTTCTACTTACAATGTAGATTGCCAACACACTGTTTTGCCTATTAACTAATTAAGCTAATTGGACTCGGGGAGGTATATAATATGAGACAGCACACACCCAGAGCCCACCCCTGAAGAAGTCAGTTAATCTGACGAAACGCGTAGGGAAGGTGTGCAGTGGACTTTCACCAACGCTTACTATCGAACTGCTTTGAATCTATACCGGTCCGGTATCCAGCACGATTCCCGTGACGTCATCCGCTGGTCCGCGGCATCTACCGTCCCGGTGGGAACCAAAGATCAACTGGTGGTGTGTACCCGGTGAGAGACCTTCGCGGAGTGCCTGATACGTCAGTTCCTGCAGGCAGTGAACAACGGAGGCAGCATTCTGTTCCAGTGGAGTCACGGAGGGATTACAGCAGCAAAGCAGCGTTTCCTGGTCCTAGGAGCATGAGTATATCTCATACAATGCTTTTAATTGTTTTATGTTTGTGAGTTCATTTTTATTGAGATTTTTGGGAATTAAATATATCGATTTTTGCACAGTAATGCACTAGGATTTGGCGCTTTTTTTTTTTTTTTTTTTTCTTTCTATGCAGGTGGAGAGGGAAGGGGTTGTGCCCTTTTAAAGAAGCTGCCTGTCGGTCCTAATTTTGCTACTGTTATTCCCCAATCATTGGACTTATTTGTTGGACACTATAGGACTATCTGCATTAAGCAGATCAAGGAAAGTTCACTGCACCACACACATTTTTTGTTTAAATTGTATTTTTTAGCTGTTTTTATTAGACATCCATTATGCACTATTGGTATATTAATTTCAATTTATAAGGATATATTATATTATTATAATTATTATTATTATTATATTTTTTTATATAATCATTATCCATTATTAGTCTATATTTAGATTTTCTATATTTCTGGCTATTCACACACGAGCGCAGACCTTACTTGTATATATATATATATTTAGGTCTGGAAATAATTGGACACTGACACAATTTTCAGAATTTTGACTCTGTACGCCACCACAATGGATTTGAAATGAAACAACCGAGATGCAATAGAAGTGCAGACTTTCAGCTTTAGTTCAAGGGGTTGAACAAAATGATCGTATGAAACGTTTAGGAATTGCAACCATTGCTCAAGGTCTTACAACAATTTGGCCAAAATGTTAAACTAAAAAGACCATTTTATTTATTAGTTATTTATACATGTATATTTAGGCACTGTACCGTATATAAGTTTATATATATATAAGTACAGAACACCTACATATATTCAGAACACCTACAAGCTCATATTAAACCCCCAAAATACTCACAACATTTATATAAGCATATAAGTTTCACAGAGGAGTGCTACTGAGCATGGCAATATATATATTTAAAACCAGAGACATAACATAAAACACAGACAAAGCTCAGTGCACATCCAGAAAAACTTATATACGGTACAGTGCCTAAATATACAGGTATAAATAACTAATAAATAAAATGGTCTTTTTAGTTTAACATTTTGGCCAAATTGTTGTAAGACCTTGAGCCAACTGCACGGCAGACCATGTTTCAAGGGTACCTACACTAATATAGATTCTTAATAACCTATGCATTGCCAGGAAGAATGATTTATAATAAATCTGTCAATATTAGTTGCAAAAGTTCACACTGTAAGCAGGCAAGTTCCCCTGAGAGTGGGAGATGCCATGGAGTGAGCTTTTAAACATTTAAATGTGGGAGGGAGTGAGCTTCAATTAGGTAGGAGGTTGCCACCCTCCAATCAGCTAAGACTAGCTGAACAAGAATTATAAAACATACAAAACACCTACAAGCTCATATTAAACCCCCAAAATACCCACAACATATATATAAGCATATAGGTTTCACAGTGCTACTGAGCATGGCAATATATATATATGTGAGTTTTAAATTGTTGGACTCTTTTTTTGTATATTAAATGATATTATTTTACATATTGCACTAGGATCGGGCGCTCTTTTTTTTTCCGTTTTTATAGATCTACTGGGAGGTTGTTGGTTCCAAGTAGAAGGCTGCCAGTATCCTGCAAAGAGTGCTATTCTTGATTTGAGTATACATTTTTTATTCATCAATTCATGTTTTTTTATCTATATTGATTTTTTTGCAACATTATTTTTATCACAGCCATTTTTTGATCTATGGATTCATAGACAGTAGCAATTTTTTTGTTTAGGATATTTACATTTATTTATATGTTTGTTCATCATTTTTCATGTTTTTAGAGATATCTCTTTGCTATTGGAATAGAAAATAGTTAATCATAATTTCAAATAATTTTTACAAGTGTATATGGATCCCAACAGGCGCAGTCTTTTTGTTTGTATATCAGTATATATATATATATATATATATATATATATTTATATATATATATATATTTATATATATATATATATATATATATATATATATATATATATATATATAGCAACTGTAAATATTCCTGTATATTCATTTGCCTGTCTTAGACAGGTCTGCAACCCTGTCTTTCACCATTATCACCCAGCACACAGCACTTCCACTGCAGCAAGGGATTCTGGGAAATGACATGCAAATGAGCACACAGTGCCACCTTTTATCTCAAGCTCACATTACATGAGCAACCCTTAGCCAATGCATGCTGCTTTAGACACAGCTTTTAAGCAAGGGCTTGGGAGATGCAAAGCCAGTAAACCCGCTCACAGACATGTTTCAACCTTGATGGGTATCATCAGTGTGAGCCCTTGCTTAAAAGCTGTGTCTAAAGTGTGGATTTTATAAATTTCTCTTGTTCTAGTCAACATAAATGTTCCTTTAGTGTTCATCTTAACACAAATCTTACAGTTCCTACATTTACATGTCCCTTTTGGAAGCTCTATTTTAGTCTGAACTTTAGATGAAAAAAGACTAGGGGAAAGATAATTGGCCACTGTTTTGGCCCTTTTGAAAACCATGTTAGGACCTGAAGAAATAAATGGTTTAAAGGTTGGATCAAGGAATAACACAGACCTAATTTGTTCTGCTTGTAAGCTATACTGCGTAATAAATAGTGGAGTGTCATTCATTAAAGGCTTTTATGGGGAACGTTTTAGCAGGGTTGCTCTGTCCATAAGTGTAACTTTCTGTAGTGATTTATCTAAATCACCTCTATTGTAACCCCTATTTAGAAATCTGTCGTATAAACTGTCCCATCGGTATTCCTTTGAGTAGGGATTTAGGATGGCAGCTTCTGCTTGCCCTAAGAAAGGTATTCTGAGAATTAATTTTCCGATAAATATCGGTCTGTATGTTAAGTCTATTATCAATATATAGAAGTAAATCAAGAAAGTGAATGTGATGATAATGAAATGTATAAGTAAAATGAAGATTGTAATCATTGTGATTAAGTGTATCAATAAAGCATAAAAGTGTGGAAACATTACCCTCGCAAATAAAAAGAACATCATCTAAAAATCGCCTGGAAAAGTGAATGTGCTTCCTGTAAATGTTCCTATCTCCAAACACGTGGAACGACTCCCACCACCCCATGAAGAGGTTGGCATATTAGGGAGCAAAACTTGTTCCCATCGCAGTTCCACGTTTGGAGATAATGAACCCCATCAAACAAAAATAAATTGTGAGTAAGAAGAAAGTGAATAGAATCCAAAATAAAAGTGATATGTGCTGGTGCCAAAAAATGATGAGCAGCTGCCAATCCTTGCTGATGTGAAAACACCTTATATAAAGAGGTGACATTGAGTGTGACCAAAATCTGATTGCGTTTCCAGGCAATTCCCTCAATTTGTTTAAGCAAATCACCGCTGTCAAGAATATATGAAGGCAATTGCAATACCAAAGGTTGGAGGAAGTAATCTAAGTACCGCGAGACACCATCTCCCAAAGATTCAATGCCGGATATAATGGGTCTCCCTGGAGGGGAGATCAGCATCTTATGAATATTTGGGAGATTGTGAAACACGGCCGTGGTAGGTGTTGCATTATAAAGATACTCAATGTCATTGTCATTGAGGACCCCTAACATGGAGCCCTCATCCAAAAGATCCCTCCGTTCTCTTTGGAACCTAACTGTAGGATCCATATGTAGTGTAGCATAGGCACATGGCTTCTTTGTTACAGTCATCCCTATGATGCCCTACAATGACCCCTCCCTTAGCTGCATTTTTAATTATTAGGGATTTGTTCATTTTAAGATCCCGTAGGGACAGGATTTTCCCCTGTGGAAGATTCCATGCCAGGGGCCAATGGGCTAGATCTAAACCAATTGCCTTTAGTAAAGGATATGATCACTTTCAACCAGACTTTCAAATGTAGACAAAAATGTACCTTTCATAAAAGCTGGAAAAGAATGTGATTTGTTTTTAAGACCTAAATATTTTCTACCTACTGCACCGACACACTTTATTCGAGCAAATACCCGGTATGTACCTGGCAGATACCTGGAATGCGCCGCTCCTCACCTCTGACAAGCCCCGTTGCATTTGCCTTCCCAGCCTGGGTTCATGCCTGGCTGATGGGCGGCTGATCTGTTAAATGATAATGATTAGGATTTAAAAGGCTGCAATGCTTCGCGTGTCTACCAGATGGCATAAATTCATGAATTGTAATGCAGTATATATATATGTACTGTGCAGTATTGCAGCCAGCGGGAATAAAATGCTTCAATCCCTGCCGGAAAATAACTCAATGCACTCGGGCAGAAAACAGTCACAAACCTCAATACACCCGGGTATACCCGAATTCGTGGGACTAGCCGAGCTCGAATAAAGTGTGTCGCCAGTGTAGGAATCTGTCTTAATCAATATCTTGAGTCCGAGCATCCCCATGTTCCTCAAGGTTCTGTAGTGCACAAAGATCTCTGAAAGCGAATTGATTAGTTACATCACCGTGTGATTCATCATTCACCGAATCAATAGGAGAATAATTGTTAGATTACCTAACCTCTCAATTACTATAGAACGTTTTAAAGGGTACATTTTCTTATAAATTTATGAAGATCCACTACTGTGCCAAACACCTGAATTTTACTGCTGCGACACACTTTATTCGAGCAAATGACCAGTTTGTACCTGGCAGATACCTGGAATGCGCCGCTCTCCACCTCTGACAAGCCCCGTTGCATTTGCCTTCCCAGCCACGGTTCATGCCTGGCTGACGGGGGCCTGATCTGTTAAATGATAATGATCAGGATTTAATAGGCTGCAATGCTTCGCGTGTCCACCAGATGGCATAAATTCATGAATTGTAATGCAGTATATATATATACAGTACTGTATATACACAGTATATATATATATATATATATATATATATATATATATATATATATATATATATATACTGTATAACAACTACCCTATAACCCCTAACATACAGTACTGTACACATACAGTACTGTATATGCACATATATATGATACTACTGTAAGGGCGGCAGGGGCGAGATGTGTTTGCAGCAGAGAGAGAACCGCTGCTCTCTCTCTGCGCAAACATCGGCACATTAAAAATTATTTTAAATACATTTTTAATGATTGTGTAGATGTGCAGGGGGTCTCCGGAGCTGAACCGCGTTGGTTTCAGGTCTGGGGACCCCCTGCTCCCCGAGATACAGCCCCCTTTAGGGGGTGCCGGTATCCCTCTGCTCTGCTTGGTTTACAGGCCGCGATCACGTGATCGGGCCCTTTAAACCAAGCAGAGGGATACCGGCACCTCATAAAGGGGGCTGTATCTCGGGGAGCAGGGGGTCCCCAGACCTGAAACCAACGCGATTCAGCTCCGGAGACCCCCTGCACATCTACACTATCAATAAAAATGTATTTCAAATGTATTTATTGTCATTTATTTATTTAGATTTATTTATTTATTTTGTGGCGGCTGCTGTGTGTGAGTTTTTTTTTATTGTGGGTAGTGGGGGTGGGTGAAGTGGGTATTAGCCCCAACGGTGCTTGTTTAGGGCTTGCGGGGGGGGGGGGGTAGCGGGAGGGCTTAACCCCTTCATGACCGTAGCGGTATTAACTGCTACGGTCGTGAAGGGGTTAAGTGCACCCGCAACCCCCCCGCAAGTCCTAAACTCACACCAAGGGCCAAATACCCCCCTCACCCATCCCCACTACCCACAATAAAGCGGGCACGGTGGGTTAACCCCTTCATTGCCTTAGCGGCTATCCGCTATGGTAATGAAGCAGCATTTCTGTATTTTTAATAATATTGAGCAGGAGCAGGGGGGGTCCCTGAGCATTAATTTCTGGCTCAGGGGTTTCTGGATGTATTTTTGCTTTCACTAATACACTTTGATTTTCAACTTTGAGTGCTGTCTCTTGTTTACCAATCCTTGGAACGGTAACGTATAACTAGATATATAGATATATAGATATATACAGTATATATATACACACAGTATATACACACACATGATGAAGCAATATACAAATACATGTACTGTAGAATGGTTATCAAAATCATACTGTCCTACAAATAACGCTTCTCTATACAGACAATAATAATAATCCATTTAATAATCCTAACTGATCTTACAATATAAAACATAACATTCCAATCCACACAGTACATTGCATTTACATTGTATAAATGATGCATAAAATCTATGCACCATATACATTCTGCAAATGAATGTTAACAATATAATTGCAAGCTACTGTACCAGTAAATACAAACACTTCCAAACAAGTCAACTATTTTAACCAATCAAGTAAACAAAAATGAATATATACTGCAAGTACCAACCAGAAAACACAATTTAAAACCAAAGCTAACCCTTACAATACCAAGGATTACATCTATCTAATTGTAAAAAACCTTATACATTATACACAGCATTGCAATAAACAAAATACATGATGAACAATACAGTGCATCCCCTGTATCTCCCTGCCTTCAGTGTAATCTGTTTAAAGCCCCCTCCCCCCTAATGTTTCTGTTAAACAGATTACACTGAAGGCAGAGAGATGTAAAGCCCCCTCCCCCCTAATGTTTCTGTTAAACAGATTACACTGAAGGCAGAGAGATTTAACAGAAACATTAGGGAGGGGGAAGGGGTCTTTAAACAGATTACACTGAAGGCAGAGAGATGTAAAGCCCCCTCCCCCCTAATGTTTCTGTTAAACAGATTACACTGAAGGCAGACAAATTTAACAGAAACATTAGGGAGGGGGGAGGGGTCTTTAAACAGATTACACTGAAGGCAGAGAGATGTTTCTGTTACAGTAAATCTCCCTCCCTGCATTGCTGTCAGTGCAGTGTATGTAAATGTGGGGAGGGGGGGACCCAATGTGCATACTGTGAGGTCTAACCACCCTCACCCCCTACCCACATACCATTACCCCCCCCCATCCTGGCCATGGCCCCTCCGCTTCTGCAAAACAGAGACAAAAATTAAAACATCCAAAGTAATGTCCCCTAACCCCTTAATCACCATAGCGGTTATTAACCGCTACAGTCATGAAGGGGTTAACCCACCCTCACCCACCACTCGGGATGCCTACATACCCTCCCACACTAACCCCCCCCCCCGTGAGGCCTAACCACCCAGTCAGTACCCACAAGGGAGGCCTACCCACATACCGTTGGGGAAACACCCCACCCCCAGTACCCACAATAAAAACAGTACAATGACCCACAATAAACAGCATTATATTTATTAAATACATTACCCACCCCCTGTGCCCCCCCCATAAATACAAGATTTATCCTTTTACATACAGGGTTCATAACGCAGCCCCACGCGAGTCCCCGGTGGGCTGGCAGGGCACCTGGACAGACCTACAGTTTACCAGCAGCCCTTTTTACACAGGTTCTGGAGGCCTGCTGGTGGATGCTGCCAGCACCATGGCACCCAGGTGGTCTCCTTGGGTCACCGTGGGCCACAATTGGGTCCCCACGGTAGGCCCAAGGATGTCTGGGAGCCCCGGGTCAAACCCACAGGTGTCTGCGGGGCCTCGGGTGGTTCCCTCGGGGGTCTGGGGAACTCATGGGTGCTCACTACGGGTCCGCGGTGCCCCCACAGAAGTGGGACCACACATCATCATCCCGCACCTACGGGTCGGCGGTGCCCCCACAGAAGTGGGACCACACATCGTCATCCCCGCAGACTACGGGTCCGCGGTGCCCCCACAGAAGTGGGACCACACATCATCATCCCCGCATGTGTCACCCGTGGAACCACCAGCCTGATACCCTTGGGATACCCGAGAATACCCGGAGGTGGTCTCCATAGGCCCCACGCAAAACCACGGAATCAAACCCTGAATGTAAAAAAAATAAAACTGGCCTATACATTCAATACATACACCCTCCCCCCCAACACCTACAGTACAATAATGTGCAAAATAACTATTATCCAGGTATGGATAATAGATTAATTGCCCATTATTAAAAACATTAACTAGCATATACAAATAAATAAAGTACTACTGACCTCATCAATACGAAGTGTCCGTTGCCAGCAAAATCCTTGTCTTGTCCACAACATACATAGCAAATACAAAGCCAATACATTGCAATTACATTCAGATATCAATTAACCCCTTAAACACCTTATCAGATAATAACCGCAAAGGTAATTAAGGGGTTAAGCCACACAGGACCGATACCCACCCTTCACCCATGAATTTATACTGTGGCTTCATCATGCAACTATATATATATACTGTAAATATATACAGAGAGACAGAGAGAAAGAGAGAGAGAGAGAGATATATACAGTATATATATATATATACACACGTTATATACACACCCATGATAAACCAATATACAGTACAAATAAATGTAGAAGGGTTATCAAAAGCATACTGCCCTACAACCAAACACTTCTCCATACAGACACTACATTAAAATCAATTTCCTTTAAAAATCCTAACTGATCTCACAATCTACTGTATATCATCACAAACCAATGAAAAACCTCACATTCCAATATATATGATGCATAAAATCTATGCACCATATACATTCTGCAAATGAATCAACCAAGTAAACAAAAATCAAAAGCCAATACATTGCAATTACATTCAGATATCAATTAACCCCTTAAACACCTTATCAGATAATAACCGCAAAGGTGATTAAGGGGTTAAGCCACACAGGCCGATACCCACCCTCACCCATGAATTTGTACTGTGGCTTCATCATGCAACTATATATATATACTGTATATATATACAGAGAGACAGAGAGAAAGAGAGAGAGACAGATATATATACAGTATATATATATATATATATATATACACACGTTATATACACACCCATGATAAACCAATATACAGTACAAATAAATGTAGAAGGGTTATCAAAAGCACTGTCCTACAACCAAACACTTCTCCATACATACACACTAAATTAAAATCAATTTCCTTTAATATTCATAACTGATCTCTCAATCTAAATCATCACTAAACCTCTGAAAAGCCATTTAAACAACTTACATTCCAATATAACTGATGCCTAAATATCTATGCACCATATACATTCTGCAAATTAATCAACCAAGTAAACAAAACTCAATTAGCAATCATTATTTACATCCCTAAACAATTCATACTAGATCCCGAACAATAAAACCATTAACAAATTCACGCCTAGAGCAGAACAATTAAGCCTTTGAAAAAATATAAGTACCGACAAAAATACAACCTTTACAAACCAAGCCTATCCCTGACCTTCCTCAAACACACAATACAATACCAAGGAATACATCTATCTAATTTTAAAATACTTTAAACTCACAATAAATCATACTGTAGCAGCATACACAAAATAATTTAAAACACATCTAATCCAGCTTTTAAAACAACATAATTTCTTACCCTGTACTGTACTGTATGTATATATCTCTCTAGACATATATACATACATACATACAGTGGCAAGAAATGATATACCACAAAAAAAAAATACACATGTTAAAAAACCTTTTGAAAAAATTAACAAGTTAAATAAAATACATTTCTTTACTGTAGTTCACTTCCCATTACTTGCCCCCACCGACTCCCGTTGCGCAGCTTACTCACGAACCAATCCACGATCAGGAACCCATAAAATAAAAAACCATAAAATAATAAACATTAAACTAAAAATCCAAATCAATCCACGGGTCTTCTATCTGTAATCCATCTTCATCTGTGTTCTTCTTTCTTCTATCTCCTTCCAGCGGGGCGGGGCGGGGTCTTCTCCCCATCTGCGGCCACGCCCTGGTCTTCTTTCTTGGCCGGAGGTCCTTCCTCCGCGGCGTTTGGCTTCAAAATGAGACGACATAGGCTTTTAAAGGCCTATGACGTCACATTTTGCGTCATGGTTCCCACGGTCCTGATTGGGCCGTGAAAACCATGTGTTTTGGCCGACAAAAAAAAATGATGACGTCACTTAAAGGGAATGAAAGCACAGCCAATCAGAATGGCTTTGCTTCAATTGCCTTTAAGATGACGTCATGAAAAGGCACATGGCCGCCCTCACATGGTATGGTAGCCAATCAGAGTAGGGATAAAGTTTTTCATTGTGATGATATACAGTAGATTGTGAGATCAGTTAGGATTTTTAAAGGAAATTGATTTTAATGTAGTGTCTGTATGGAGAAGTGTTTGGTTGTAGGGCAATATGCTTTTGATAACCCTTCTACATTTATTTGTACTGTATATTGGTTTATCATGGGTGTGTATATAACGTGTGTATATATATATATATACTGTATATATCTCTCTCTCTCTTTCTCTCTGTCTCTCTGTATATATATATACAGTATATATATAGTTGCATGATGAAGCCACAGTACAAATTCATGGGTGAAGGGTGGGTATCGGTCCTGTGTGGCTTAACCCCTTAATTACCTTTGCGGTTATTATCTGATAAGGTGTTTAAGGGGTTAATTGATATCTGAATGTAATTGCAATGTATTGGCTTTGTATTTGCTATGTATGTTGTGGAAAAGACAAGGATTTTGCTGGCAACGGACACTTCGTATTGATGAGGTCAGTAGTACTTTATTTATTTGTATATGCTAGTTAATGTTTTTAATAATGGGCAATTAATCTATTATCCATATCTGGATAATAGTTATTTTGCACATTATTGTACTGTAGGTGTTGGGGGGGAGGGGGGATGTATTGAATGTATAAGCCAGGTTTATTTTTTTTACATTCAGGGTTTGATTCCGTGGTTTTGCGTGGGGCCTATGGAGACCACCTCCGGGTATTCTCGGGTATCCCAAGGGTATCAGGCTGGTGGTTCCACGGGTGACACATGCGGGGATGATGATGTGTGGTCCCACTTCTGTGGGGGCACCACGGACCCGTAGTCTGCGGGGATGATGATGTGTGGTCCCACTTCTGTGGGGCACCGGCGACCCGTAGTGAGCACCCGTGAGTTCCCCAGACCCCCGAGGGAACCACCCGAGGCCCCGCAGACACCTGTGGGTTTGACCTGGGGCTCCCAGACATCCTTGGGCCTACCGTGGGGACCCAATTGTGGCCCACGGTGACCCAAGGAGACCACCTGGGTGCCATGGTGCTGGCAGGATCCACCAGCAGGCCTCCAGAACCTGTGTAAAAAGGGCTGCTGGTAAACTGTAGGTCTGTCCAGGTGCCCTGCCAGCCCACCGGGGACTAGCGTGGGGCTGCGCTATGAACCCTGTATGTAAAAGGATAAATCTTGTATTTATGGGGGGGGGGGGGCACAGGGGGTGGGTAATGTATTTAATAAATATAATGCTGTTTATTGTGGGTCATTGTACTGTTTTTATTGTGGGTACTGGGGGTGGGGCGTTTCCCCAATGGTATGTGGGTAGGCCTCCCTTGTGGGTACTGACTGGGTGGTTAGGCCTCACAGGGGGGGGGGGTTAGTGTGGAAGGGTATGTAGGCATCCCGAGTGGTGGGTGAGGGTGGGTTAACCCCTTCATGACTGTAGCGGTTAATAACCGCTATGGTGATTAAGGGGTTAGGGGACATTACTTTGGATGTTTTAATTTTTGTCTCTGTTTTGCAGAAGCGGAGGGGCCATGGCCAGTATGGGGGGGGGGGGTAACGGTATGTGGGTAGGGGGTGAGGGTAGTTAGACCTCACAGTATGCACATTGGGTCCCCCCCTCCCCACATTTACATACACTGCACTGACAGCAATGCAGGGAGGGAGATTTAATGTAACAGAAACATCTCTCTGCCTTCAGTGTAATCTGTTTAAAGACCCCTCCCCCTCCCTAATGTTTCTGTTAAATCTCTCTGCCTTCAATGTAATCTGTTTAACAGAAACATTAGGGGGGAGGGGGCTTTACATCTCTCTGCCTTCAGTGTAATCTGTTTAAAGACCCCTCCCCCCTCCCTAATGTTTCTGTTAAATCTCTCTGCCTTCAGTGTAATCTGTTTAACAGAAACATTAGGGGGGAGGGGGCTTTACATCTCTCTGCCTTCAGTGTAATCTGTTTAACAGAAACATTAGGGGGGAGGGGGCTTTAAACAGATTACACTGAAGGCAGGGAGATACAGGGGATGTACTGTATTGTTCATCATGTATTTTGTTTATTGCAATGCTGTGTATAATGTATAAGGTTTTTTATAATTAGATAGATGTAATCCTTGGTATTGTAAGGGTTAGCTTTGGTTTTAAATTGTGTTTTCTGGTTGGTACTTGCAGTATATATTCATTTTTGTTTACTTGATTGGTTAAAATAGTTGACTTGTTTGGAAGTGTTTGTATTTACTGGTACAGTAGCTTGCAATTATATTGTTAACATTCATTTGCAGAATGTATATGGTGCATAGATTTTATGCATCATTTATACAATGTAAATGCAAGGTACTGTGTGGATTGGAATGTTATGTTTTATATTGTAAGATCAGTTAGGATTATTAAATGGATTATTATTATTGTCTGTATAGAGAAGCGTTATTTGTAGGACAGTATGATTTTGATAACCATTCTACAGTACATGTATTTGTATATTGGTTCATCATGTGTGTGTATATACTGTGTGTATATATATACTGTATATATCTATATATCTATATATCTAGTTATACGTTACCGTTCCAAGGATTGGTATATATATATATATACAGTGTTCGACAAACCTATACATTTGCTCGCCCCGGGCGAGTGGATTTAACCCCCGGGCGAGTAAATATTGGCCCAAGCAGCACACGTTTGGTACTAGGTGGCGAGTAGATTTTTTTGTGTGGCGAGTAGATTTTTTGGTGATTTGTCAACCACTGTATATATATATGTATGTATACAGTATATATATACACAGTATATACTGTATATGTATAGGGATTGTTATTATATATATACTGTATATATATACAGTATATATATATACAGTATATATTTATTTCTCTTCATGTATTTATTTATTTATTTAGATTTATTTATTAATTGTGGGGCTGCTGTGCGTGAATTTTTTTTATTGGGGGTAGCGGGGGTGAGGGGGGTGTTTGGCCCTTGGTGTGAGTTTAGGACTTGCAGCAGCAGCACAATTAATAAATAAATCTAAATAAATAAATGAATATAAATAAATACATTTAAAATACATTTTTATTGATAGTGTAGATGTGCAGAGGGTCTCCGGAGCTGAACCACGTTGGTTTCAGGTCTGGGGACCCCCTGCTCCCTGAGATACAGGCCCCTTTAGGGGGTGCCGGTATCCCTCTGCTCTGCTTGGTTTACAGGCCGCGATCACGTGATCGGGCCCTTTAAACCAAGCAGAGGGATACCGGCACCTCATAAAGGGGGCTGTATCTCGGGGAGCAGGGGGTCCCCAGACCTGAAACCAACGCGATTCAGCTCCGGAGACCCCCTGCACATCTACACTATCAATAAAAATGTATTTCAAATGTATTTATTGTCATTTATTTATTTATTTATTTAGATTTATTTATTTATTTTTTGGCGGCTGCTGTGTGTGAGTTTTTTTTTATTGTGGGTAGCTGGGGTGGGTGAAGGCGGTATTAGCCCCAACGGTGCTTGTTTAGGGCTTGCGGGGGGGGGGTAGCGGGAGGGCTTAACCCCTTCATGACCGTAGCGGTATTAACTGCTACGGTCGTGAAGGGGTTAAGTGCACCCGCAACCCCCCCGCAAGTCCTAAACTCACACCAAGGGCCAAATACCCCCCTCACCCATCCCCACTACCCACAATAAAGCGGGCACGGTGGGTTAACCCCTTCATTGCCTTAGCGGCTATCCGCTATGGTAATGAAGCTGCATTTCTGTATTTTTAATAATATTGAGCAGGAGCAGGGGGGGTCCCTGAGCATTAATTTCTGGCTCAGGGAACCCCCTGCTCACTGTACAATATTATTAAAATACAGAAATGCTGCTTCTTTACCATAGCGCATAGCCGCTAAGGTAAAGAACGAGTGTTTATTTACTGTATATATGTGTTTTATTTATACTGTACATGTGCAGAGGGTCTCCGGAGCAGAACCGCACTGGTTTCAGGTCTGGGGACCCCCTGCTCCCCGAGATACAGGCCCCTTTAGGGTGTGCCGGTATCCCTCTGCTCTGCTTGGTTTACAGGCCGCGATCACGTGATCGGGACCTTTAAACCAAGCAGAGGGATACCGGCACCTCATAAAGGGGGCTGTATCTCGGGGAGCAGGGGGTCCCCAGACCTGAAACCAACGCGGTTCAGCTCCGGAGACCCCCTGCACAGCTACACTATCAATAAAAATGTATTTAAAATAATTTTTAATGTGCCGATGTTTGCGCAGAGAGAGAGAGCAGCGGTTCTCTCTCTGCTGCAAACACATCTCGCCCCCGCTGCCCATACAGTAGTATCATTTATGTATGTGCATATACAGTACTGTATGTGTACAGTACTGTATGTTAGGGGTTATAGGGTAGTTGTTATACAGTATATATATATATATATATATATATATATATATATATATATATATATACAGTATATATACTGCATTACAATTCATTATAGGGGACGGCTTCAAAGAGAACAGCTCGCAAGCGCCACCATGTGTTTTTACACGGCATTGCAGTATTTCAGCCAGCCGGAATAAAATGCTTAAATCCCTGCCGGGAAAATAACGCAATGCACTCTGGCAGAAAACGATCAGAAACCTGAATACACCCGGGTATACCCGAATTCGCGGGACTAGCCGAGCGAGAATAAAGTGTGTCGCCACTGTAACATCTGGGGCAAACTTTAAGCCCTGATTAAGCAGTGATAATTCTTCATTAGTTAGTTCAACTTTATAAATATTAATGATCCCAGCGTCCTCTCTTAAAAGTTATTTTTCTGTTTCAACAGGGTCCCTTCGCTTCAATCTTTTGTTCCGCCGTCTTGTCGCCTTTCGTTTTTTGAAGTCTGACCATATGTAGAATGGTCAGAATGATGCTCTGGTTTGGGTCTACTGTCCTCAATCCTCTTCCCCAATATGTCCGTTGTCCTTTAGGTCTCTCAGATTGGGAATGGTAATTTATATCTTCACGAGTATTAATAAATGAGACAGAGTGACTCAATATATCAGTGTCCAATATGTCAGAGTCTGCACTCAAATGAATGTTGTTCATTTGATGATTGTTTCTTTAAAATTGATTTTTGGGTCCATGAAACATTCCCAGATTTATTCACAGGTGTTGAGTGACCTAGCTGTGGACCCTTATTGCCTCTTCTGGAGGCTGTGATCTTCTCCCAAGCATTAACCTGATTTCGCTCATAATCAAGCCTGTCCCTTTCAAATTTTGCTTGTTTTTTTAACATACTCTTTTCTAGATCTTTAATTGATTTTGCTAATGTCCGATCAAATTCTCTAAAGCCCTCCATTATAGTATACTGTGATCATTTTGATTGTAGTGCTTTAGCATCTTTCTCCACTACAAATTTTCCTTTGTTTTAGAATTAATGATTAGTTCTATAAGTCTAAAAGAACAATCATTTAGAATTATTTTCCAATTTGACTCAAATTCTGAATCAATTAATCCAAACGTGGGTGATTTTTTGACTCGCAATCCCCTTGGAATACCTTTTGTTTTTGTATAGTTCTCAAGTGTCACTATGTCCCACCAAAGTCTTGTGTCAACTATAAGTAATTTCTCCAGTTTAAGGGGTAATCATTAAAGTCAGATTAATCTTAACATTCAACATTTAGTTGATTTTCAAAAACACTTTGTGCCTTTTTAGACCTGGTAGTATCATCAAAACAATTGAAGACATAGTTCAGATTGGTAGTGCCAGTAGGATTATCCTGTTAATAATAATAATAATAATAATAGCATGTTTTTGTATAGTGCTGCTAGTTATACGTAGCGCTTTACAGAGACATTTTGCAGGCACAGGTCCCTGCCCCGTGGAGCTTACAATCTATGTTTTTTTGGTGCCTGAGGCACAGGGAGATAAAGTGACTTGCCCAAGGTCAGACACCGGGAATTGAACCAGGCCCCCTGCTTCAAACTCTCAGTGCCAGTCAGTGTGTTTTACTCACTGAGCCACTCCCTCTCCCATGTTCAAGATCTTGTGTGTCCATCATGTACAAATAGAGTGACTGTCACGGGAGACCAGGTTTCTTAACACCATTTTATTACTGGGATCATTGATTGAGTACAAGATGGTAAAATAAATGGTTATTTATTTCACGAAAAGACAGACACACAATGTAACAGAATTCACAAGGTTAACACACTTACTGGGAACGGGGCTAACGAATAAATCCGTTTCTGGAACGAAATTCACCACATGACCTTTTTAGAGCACTTTCCAATGACCGGTAGTTACTCACAAAAGTCCTGGAAATGTTTTCGGCATGCAATGCCAGGCGCAACCACTACGTTCTCAAAAGCGGGACTTAGAAACGTTTCTGAGTTCAAAATCTTTGAATCCGGCTCGCGTATATTCAGTCCAGAGCATCTTTGAATTTGCCACTGTTGGTTTGGCACTTGGAATCTGCGCTCCTGATTGGCTGCAAGCTCTCTTAAGGCTTTCATTCACTAATCTGGGCAGCCTATTAAGAGCCTGGGAATACTCTTGCCAGCCAATCACCGATTTGCCGGTATTGTAAAGCCGGGAGGGCACCTTTTCTCAGGTTGCAAAGGGGCATGCGCCAACCTGGCACCTCTGCCTCTTTGCATACTGAGCCCACCCGCTGCCCAGGCTCCACAGAGTCTGGGGTTGGGCAAATGGTTGCCAGATAGCCTTGTGTTAGCCCAGGATGTGGGTACTCAAGCAGAACTGCAGTACCCCTCCTGTTCTAACACCTTGGCATCTCTGAGGCTTTCATGTACGGACTCAGCACAGACACAGAGGCACCAAGCTTGGTTGCCATCTGGGCTGGCCAGAATCCATGACTTAGAAAATCCCTCAGTTCATATACAGATTATCAATATATATACACATTAAACTATAACCATTTAATAAAATATATTGTGTCCTGTTTTCTGTGTGCTAAAAGGTATGAGTTCCTATCTGGTGTCAGGGATGGAGTGAGTGTATATATTTCCTTCAGTTACTAGCCTCATTCTTGGGACACATTAGAAAAAATAACTTTTAACACTTTTAGACACTGTGATCATGCTGAGTTTTATAAGTTAGCTGGAGCATCCCCTGAACCCCTACACTAGGTTCAGTGTACCTGGGTATGTATCTGGGTATCTTTGCTATATTGAGGAGCCCCTGTTAGACTAGGGACTCTGTGTATAGCTGCAGATATAGGACAAAGTGGGATATGCAACCCAAACACTAGTGCTCAAGTCTTGCTGGCACAGACAAGAAAAAGAAGTCATCAAATCCTTAGGAAAAGATATACATTTCCAAACTGAACTGACTGCTTCCCATATAAACTATCAAGTCTCATGAAATAAGGCGGACATATATACACAGGCTGGGGGAGGGGTATTGAACACAGAGAAAGGCAGAGTAGCCGAGATGCCGAATGAGGCTGAACAGACCGGCCAACTCTAATCCTCCCTAATCCCACAACCCCCATTATACCTGCTATCGCGTCGGGACCTGGAACTTGTGTGAAGGGAATCCTCCGCATCAGTAGACAGCTGCAGAAACGATGGTCGCAATGAGTCCTTTCCAAACAGGGCATGCTCCTGCCGAAATGGTTAGCATAGAGAAAAAAGAGCAATCGGAAGGCGGTGCACAGCGAAAAAAACGTACAAAACACAACTTAGAAAAAAGCTTGATTTAATATGAAAAAACGGACAATAAGATCCCCAAGCGCACTCTTTGACACAGTCCCTGCCGGGACGAAACGTGTCAGTGTGGTTAAATGCTCCCACAAGCCTCTAAATAGCACCACCTACCCATTGATTGGACAAAAGAAATCCTAGGTGTTGCCACAGCACACAGCTGTTGGTTAATGCATTAGCAAACCTGCCAATAGAGAATTAGAAAAAACGGAGTGGTGGCATATAGAGGATTGAACAAAGCATCAGTTAAGTCTTGGAAGAGTTGAAGGCCCGAGGAGAAGCCGAGGGACTTTAACCCAGCCAGGGCATTATTGGCCAGTAATGCCCTGTTCTGAGAGGATTATTACTATTATAGGCTAAATGTAGGCTTTTTTCAGAATATAATAGATACTTTTGTAAAGATATATAACTCGGAACTACGCTGATGCACCTGTGTACTGTAGGAAAAAAGAAGTAAAGTAGCAAATGAGAGCGGAGAGAGGTGGTGGTGGGGGGGAGGGGGAGAAAAGAGAGAGAGGTGAGGGGGGGAGAGAGAAAGGTGAGGGGAGGGAGAGAGAGAGGTGGAGGAGAGAGAGGTGAGAGGGGGAAAGAGAGGTGAGGGGTTCAGGAGGTGTTGAGGGAGGAAAGGGATGGGGAGAAGAGGGGGGAGTGGTGGGTGAAGGGGAGAATGGGAAGAGAAGTTGGAGGGCAGTGATTTTAACTACAAAAAAAACCAGATACAAATTACCTTAGCAGAAGCTATACAAGTGGTGGAAGAAATATTACTTTGTTGCAAGTAACAAAGTTACTATTTGGGACCCGCCAGCTTCTGATAGCACTAGCAGCTGTGAGAGTCTGTACAGTATGTGCTGTGAGAGAGAGCCTGCATCTGCTGCAGTGCTGTGAGTGGAGAGGAACAGTTGCCGTGCTCCCCCTGCATCTCTGAAAGGTGAGTTGGCAAGTTGCCAAAAATTCCGGCCATTACTGAATGAATAATGCCTGGAATTCTAACCAATCAGAGAGCAGGGATTTCAGTAATGCCTGAAATTGTACTGCTTTAGCCTATAATAGACAATAATACATGCATAATATATACAAAGACCTTTGCACAAACAATAAAGTCTTGTATCAAACATAAAAAATTCAAAACTCAAATATATCAAAGATTAGACTGGTAGGTAACAAATGTATTGATATAGTAGAGTAATTTAAAACCACTAGAACTTGGTATATAAAGCAATAATTTGATCAGTCACATATATATAACCCGATAATCAAACATTGTATTATATATATGAATAATGAATCTATTAATCTATAACCAGCAATACAGTAATGGTGAGGCACAAAGACTAATCATATAAAGATAGATTTTAAGATATTATGATGTATCCTAAAGTTAACCCTCTAGATCTACTGTAAGAGTCTATTTATAAACCTATTTATATTGATACATAAAGAATACTTTTTCCTCACTCAATACATATGTATATACTGTATATGCCATATATATATATTCCCAGATAATAGTTTTATATATATATGTTTAACCCCACCCCAAAAGAAAAAAAAATATGCTCTGCCACCCTTTGAGGTTACTGTTCCTCCATACTGTTTTAACGGTTAGTTAAAAAGGTTGTTGTTTTATATGTTAGATACATTATCATTGTACAAGTAGTGGCCCTGGGCCTAAATCCAAGTTTAGGCCAGATACCTCAGGCACATGTGATGCGCTTCCTTGGGCAGGCTTGCATCAGCGTGTGCTGTTTAACTTAATCATTGCCCCCCTCCCAGACCTTCTGTAGGTCATATATGGATACTAGGTATTTTCCCATTCCTTTATGGGGGTAGATTGGGTGGCTGAAAGGGGTACTTGACCTGGGGTGGGTGGTTAGGCCTCTCGGGTGGGTAGCGGGAGGGTTTAACCCCTTCAGTACCATAGCGGTAGTAACTGCTAAGGTAATGAAGAGGTTAACATCTCCTGCAACCCTCCCGGTAGGCCTAACTGCCCACCCTGGGACAACTACCCCCTTCACCCACCCCCTTTAACCCCAACAAACCAGGTACTTCAGTTTAGCTGATTCATTACCTTAACGGTTAGCCACTAAGGTAATGAAGCTACTTTTATTATTATTACATAGTATTGATGCAGGGGGTCTCTGGAGCTGAACCGCATTAGTTTCAGGTCCAGGTGTCCCCTGCTTCCAGAGATACAGGCCACGGAATAGGGTGCCAGTATCTCCTGCACGTTTAATTCTCCTGCGTCACGTGACCAGGATATTTATCACGCAGGAGATAGTGGCACCCAATACCGGGGCCTGTATCTCGGGAAGCAGGGGGTCCCAGGACCTGAAATCTATGCCGTTCAGCTCCGGAGATGCTCCACGCTTCAATACTATGTAATACAAATGAAATAAAATAATCAGGATCGCCTGATAGAGATGCTCAGAGAGAGGGACTGCTTCTGTCTGCTCACACTGTGCAGCTCTTTCAGACTGATGCGGCCCGGTAGCATTAACACAGCAAAAGTCCCATTCAGAAGCAGGGACCCTCGCTGTGTTAATCCTGATGGGCAATTCCCAACTTGCTCTGTCCTTGGCTGTGAACACTCCACATTTGGTCCCCGGTTTACCAGCTCATGTGCGTACCAGGGTGGAGTTAAAGCTAGCTGTATATAGTATAACTGATTTGACCTTCTTTAGAGCCAGATAAGGAGGGTTACATTTATATTGACAGTGCAAAGGAAAACGATGAGGATGAGCTACAAATTAAAACAACTGGAAAGGGACCACCAACACACATAACTTACATAATAATATACATTGTAACTTTGAATTATAACTAATTGACCCAACTGAAACATGTTTTATACAATACTAGTTTTAAATCAGCGATTTCGTAAAAATATTTGGACAAATAACAACACATAAGCAAACTGGATATTTAATATTCTTTTTTTATTTTATTTTTCAATTGCTCTAGAGAAGATTAATAATATGCGTGAATTGATTAGGCAGAACAATCCATTATTTCATATAAAAGAAAACTGCACCTATTTTAGGCACAGAAATAATAATTGCAGGCAACATAAACATTTTATTCAGATATGATGTCAACAATATTTTTCAATCTGCTGCTTTATGAGGTTAGTTTGCTGATCACTTTCACATATCCTTTATCTTCTTGTTTCTTTTGTTATCTGCATTTATCCTTTCTGAGGTTGCAATCCGTGAAAATCACAAAAGGTGTGCATACTGTATGTAGTTTTTCTACTTTTCCGGAGCTTTGGGTCAGCTTCTTTTTTTCACAATATTTCTGTGTTGCCAAGTTGAGAAATGTTTGCTTACTTGGGGCAATGTGTCTCTTGTCTACTCTCTGTAAGTAACCAGGCTTCGGGAACATGTCTTTCTACTGAAGAAATACACCCACCATCTATGCATTAATTGGGTATCCAGAGCTTTATTAGAACCCCAGTGAGTAGTATGACAATACTTCCTGCCAGAGCCAGCCCACGGCGAAGTATCACGTCCGCCAATGGTAAGACTTTCCCACAAACAGGTAGTTCCTCCTGTAAAGTTATATGGCCTGTATAGCTCTCAGTAGCAACGACCTCGGATAATCTGATATTGTCTGATATATTCTGTGTCACTGCAAATAAAAAAAATAGGATTTAAGTTATGAAGGTCAATGGCACTTGTTTTCTCTGTATATTTTTTCACGATTTGATACAGAACCTACAATGTATCTTTATTTCAATTATTGTTTACTACTGATGCAGCGGCTGTTATTCGAACACATCACGGCGCCAATTTTGAGTTCTCTGCTGTTCCCCACGCAGCATGAACGCGGCCAATCGCCCCAGGCACCCGCGCTTATTGCGGATGTTTTGTTTGAATTTCATGGATTCTGTTTCTTCGTTTGCAATAAAATGGATGAATTGTAATGTGTACAGTACTGTGCTACTGTGTCATTTTCATGTTTTTAAAAGCCAGAACACTCAAATTCGTTTTTTCTGCACTCGCCGCGCTCGCATCTTAGTGCGGGAAGGCTGGAATTCATCCCGCGGTTTCAAATCGGGATTACTATGTACATGACGCGTGAAGTGTTCGAATAATGGCCGCTGCATCAGTAGCTGAATGTACCCGGCATTGCTCTGGAATTCTAAGAAACCAACCTCCATCTCTCCCTTTACCCTTATCGCTCTCCCTTCCATCACTTTCCTTTAATTCCTTATGAAGTTCCCAATTCTTACCGCCTCTCTCTCCTACTCCAGCCTCCTTAGAGTACTTTCTCCTCACGTGCCAACTGACTTCCTCTTTATTTCTTTGTCTGCTTTCTGGATAAACTTTATAGCTATCTGACTCTTTATATTTGCCACCAGACTATGCATTATGATGTCACCAGTATGATGTCAAATGCCAGATACATAGCGTACCAGGTACAATACCAAGTAGCTGACTTGCTTAGCGAAATTGTAATAACTCGTAGAATTAAAAATAGAATGGACCCAATTTCCAAACACAGACAAAAACCTGCTCCTTGATCTTAGGAACCATCATGCAAAATGTTGTTACGATATCTTAAGAGGTGCCCAAATGCATAGCGTGGTTTAATTATTATTAGACATGCCAGACAAGGTACAGTAATAGAGGGAATTATGTTTACTGCATATAAATTTGTTGTAGGTACTTAAGGGTTTTCTAAATGGCACATTTTGAAAATACATTATAAAAATTTCAATTTTTTAAAATTTTATTTTTACATAGGCATAGCCTGTATATGTTATTCATATCCATAGAATATATGATTGTAATGGGGGGACGTAGACTTTTTTTTAAGTTATTACTATTTAATTGAACATGTATTGTATTTTCAGATTATAAGTAACTGAGCTTTCTGTAAGAAAGAGTTGGAGATTTTTTTTACGAAACAGTCATGTCTTAACTAACATATAAAACTGTAACAAAGGGGTATGCTTTAAAAGTGCAATTTCACCACAAAATACATTAATTTGTGGTTTGCAAAACTCTCTCTTACTTTTAAAATTGGAATATGCATGTGTATGTAGATCAAAACCCACTCTGATACAGAAACACATTTTTTTGCCAATATACTGTAGTAGCATTAACTACAATCACTTGCATTAATATATATATATATATGATTTTCTATTCTGGATACATTCATAGATTTACTGAGTACTGCTAATAATAAGTCTTGAAATAAAAGTGATTTACTTCGGTCCTCAGACCAGAAGAAAATTAAACGCTGGCAGCACCAACAGAAAGAGTTCCATGCCCAACACAGCCAATGACAACACCCAAGAGACCCGCTAAGACCGCTAAGACCTCTACCAGCTCCCTTGACTGGCTGCCTCATTACTGGGACCGCACAGGCTCTCACCAGAGTTGTGACAAAGCACAAAAATTCATGGCAGTTTCAGGGGACATTCATTGTGGCATACTACCCAACCAGAGACCACTGAGGCCACACTAAAAGCAAAACCTTAAAAATAATGCATTGCGTAGCAATACACAAAACACATGAGCTAACAGTCCGTGAAGTCAAGAGAGCTATTAAAATAATTTGTTAAGTATATAAAGGTACAGTACAACAATGTTTTCTGAAATACTACCAGTGCCATGTGCTACCCCAGGGAGACCGTCGGAGATTAGGGAAGTTAATGCATGGCTAAGAAAGTTGTGTAGGAAGGTTTTTTTTTTTTTTTTTTAGAGCACTGGGACTCCTTTTCTGAGCAATGCAATCTTTATGCTTTGGACGGATTGCACCTCAATGAAGAGGGATCTTCTGTGCTAGGGGGAGAATGTGAAAAAGGTTGGAGGAGATTTTAAACTAGGATGGAGGGGGGAGGGACAAGAATCAGATAACAAACTAAATAGAATATATGGGGAAATAGCAAGGGGTCATGGAGACAGAATGGGTGCAAGTGGGAGTTTGGCAAGCAGCGAGACACCCATAGTAAATACAGATAATACTAGAAAACTTCTAAAGACTAAACCCAGTTGGTGCAGAAAGGCAGTAGCAGATAAGTGTATAGGGCAGACTGAAAACAAACTTAAATAAATGCTTGCTAATGCAAGAAGCCTGACAGATAAAATGGGGGAGCTTGAATTGATAGCTACAAGGGAGCAGTATGATATCATAGGAATTCTGAAACCTGGTAGGATGAAACTCATGACTGGGCAGTTAATTTAGAGGGTAATTCCCTTTTTCGGAAGGATTGTGCAAATAGAAGAGGAAGTGGAGTATGTTTATATGTTAAACCTGATCTAAAACCTATTACAGTATATGGGGGAATGTTTATGAAGGGAATTATGAAAATGCAGAGATCTTGTGGATAGAAATTAGCAGTGGAGGTAAAAGTATAAAGAAAATGTTTGTAGGGATATGCTATAAACCATCAAATATCTGTGAGACTGAGGAAGCTAAACTACTTTTGCAAATGGAGAAAGCATCAAATCTAGGTCATGTTTGCATAATGGGCGATTTTAATTATCCAGACATAGATTGGGGCAATGAGATTAGCATTTCAACAAAAGAAAACAGTTTTTTGGGTGCTTAAAGACAATTTCATGGCCCAAATTAGTGAGGAACCAACCAGGAGAGGGGCAATACTGGATTTGGTCATATCAAACAATGTAGAAGTAATAACAAATATTCAAGTCCGGAAACATTTGGGTAACAGTGATTATAACATGGTCTCATTTGAAATAAATGATCAAAAAACAAAATTACTTGGGTTCAACAAATACCTTAAACTTTAGAAAGGCAGATTTTAATAAACTGAGGATTAATCTACAAGGAATACATTGGGATGATGTTTTTGCAGGGAAAAATGTAGAAGATAAATGGGCAGTCTTTAAAACATTGTTAGAAAAGCACACTTATCAGTGTATACCCTTGGGTAATAAGTATAAAAGAAATAAGTCAAAAACACTGTAGCTAAATAAACAGGTAGGGGAGCAAATGTAAAAGAAGAGACAGGCATTTAGATTCTTGAAATCAGAAGGGATGGAGGTATCATATCCGAATTATAAGGAATGTAACAAAAATTGCAAAGGGGCAATCAAATTAGCAGAAATTGATAATGAAAAAAGGATTGCAATAGAACGTCAGATCAACTCTAAAAAGTTATTTAAGTACCTTAATAACAAAAAAAAATCAGAAAAGAAAATATAGGACCCTTCCAGTGTGAGGGGCAGGCAGATTATTGAAGATTAGGAAAATGGAGAGGTATTAAACACATTCTTTGCCTCAGTGTTTGCCAGGGAAGAATCAATTTCAATAGTAGTGCCACAGGAGGAAGGCACAATTTCTATATTAATGAACAATTGGTTTACTGAGGAAAAAAATTCATAGCCAGCTTGTTAAAATGAAAATAAATAAGGCACCTGGCCCCGATGGAATACATTCAAGAGTTCTTAACGAGTTAAGTTCTGTAATAGCCAAACCATTACATTTAATATTTAAGGACTCCATTTCCACAGGCTCAGTACCACAAGATTGTGGCAAAGCAGATGTGGTGCCTATATTTAAAAAGCTAGATCACAACCGGTGAACTACAGACCTGTAAGCCTGACTTCAATAGTGGGGAAGCTACTTGAAGGTTTAATACGGGATAATATTCAGGAATACCTAATGGAAAACTAAATTATTAGTAATAGCATGGATTTGTGAAGGATAGATTATGCCAACCTAACCTTATTTGTTTGTATGAGGAGGTAACAAGGAATTTAGACCAGGGTAATGCCGTTGATATGGTCTACTTAGATTTTGCAAAGGCTTTTGATACGGTTCCACACAAGAGGTTAGTGTTCAAAATAAGGCAAATTGAACTCAGTAAAAATATATGCACCTGGACTGAAAATTGGTTGAAGAATAGACAACAGAGTTGTCATAAACGGAACTTTTTCAGGTTGGGCTAAAGTTGTAAGTGGAGTACCTCAGGGATCGGTACTGGGACCCCTGCCTTTTAATTTGTTTATTAATGACCTTGAGGTTGGCATAGAGAGCAAAATCTCCATCTTTGCTGATGACACTAAATTGTGTAAGTTAGTAGAATCAGAGCATGATGTAATTTCTCTTCAGAAGGGTTTAGATAGACTGGAAACTTGGGCAGGTAAATGGCACATGAGATTTAAAACAGATAAATGTAAGCTTATGCATTTGGGAGGCAAGAATAAACAGGCGACTTACAAATTAAATGGGGATAAATTAGGGGAATCCTTGATGTAGAAGGATTTGGGAGTGCTTGTAGACAGAGAGTGAGAGAGTGCAGAGAAGAGCCACCAAATTAATAAAGGGGTGGACAATCTAACCAATGAGGAGAGGCTAGCTAAATTAGATTTATTTACATTAGAAAATAGGCGTCTAAGAGGGGATATAATAACTATATACGAATATATTCGGGGACAGTAGAAGGAGCTTTTTAAAGAACTATTCATCCCAAGGGCCGTACAAAGGACTCAGGGTCATCCCTTAAGGTTGGAGGAAAGGAGATTTCACCAGCAACAAAAGAAAGGGTTCTTTACAATAAGGAAAGTTAAAACGTGGAATTCAGTACCCATGGAGACTGTGATGGCAGATACAATAGATTTGTTTAAAAAAGTTGAACATCTTTTTAGAAAGGAAAGGTATACAAGGATATACCAAAAAAGTAAACATGGGACAGATGTTGATTCAGGGCGTAATCTTATTGCCAGATAATATTGACTATGGTTTTTGTTTGCCTTCCTCTGAATCAATATACTGTAAGTACAAATATAGGATAAAGTATTTGTCGTCTAAATTTAGCATGGATTGAAATTGATGGACATATGTCTTTTTTTAAACCTCATCTTCTATGTAACTACCGTATGTAACTCACAGGACATTTTCCGAGATTTATTTCGACAGTGAAAGCAGAATATTTTGGGGTAGTCCTTTGTCAGGTTCGTCTACCCAAAACGTTGTTCCTTCACTGTCAATGTAAATCATTGAAAATGTCCCTGTGACTTCAGTGTTGCTTCCTCGATGAGTGCGACAGATGAAAAATATTGAAATACATTCAGGTATAGTAAAATACCGAGGAAGGTCCAAAAAAGCCTACACTTTACAGAGAAGCTGGTAGACTAAGCTTAGCTGCCTCCAGGAAGATGTTGAAGGTCCATGAAATCTGGGAAGAAGGTCCATGGAGCAAAGTGAGAAGCCTTAGGCTGCGGCCAGGCAGGGAGCGAGCGCGCTGGTGCTCGTGCGCTGGGTCCTGCTCGGCTGGACAATTTGTGGCTGGCTAGGTGCGCACTACCCTGGGGGCAAGGCTACGACGTCACGGAGCTGATTCGCCCTCATTGGGCGAACTGCTCATGTGACGCGTTTGCGAGCGGCAAATTCAAATTTGCTTGCTCTGCAAGCAGCTAAGCGCCGAACATTGCCTCAATGTGTTTAATTGCGGCCAGCTTGAGCGCGCCCGCCCGCTCAGTGCCACCCTGGCCGAGACCTTACTTGAATTAAGTAGAAAAGGCTGCGTTAGTCCCGTTGCAATAGTGTAGACTAAATTAGTTCTTCAGTATTAGGTGATACCTTTTTTATTTGAACTAACAATAGATATTATAAGACAAGTGTAACGGGTATTCCACCCCACCCAATCGCATATATAGTGTGGGTGAGCAGAACATTCGGTGTTACCGGTGTGGTGCGTATACCTGCAGGCTCACAGGAGGTCTGAGCCGCCGCTAGTGAGAGCCTGGGGTGAATCCTCTGGAACGTATCTTCTTTCAGCGCCTCCACCTATGTAGGATTCTATGGGAATGTAGAATGACCCTACATAGGAACCCACTCAGAAACCACACACACAGTGATTATATAACTAAGGACTTTACTAACATATAATAATAACCTGTGTCCCTCTCACAAGGAGACATTAACAGTGACGTCTCGCAGGACGATTCCCCGACGCCAGGTGATCCCACCCAGTGTCCCAAGAACCCCACCCAATGTCCCGTACTCCTACAGAGATAGTCAATGGGTGACTACGCAGTCACTAAGAACCTCTAGGCCTGTTGGTGCACATATGATGGTATAATACCTGCCGAGCACTCCGGTGCTCGGGTCAGCAACAATCTTCTCAAAGGGTCAGATGTGTGATGAATCCGTCTGATCCTCCAACCGAACTCCTTGCACGTGCGGACCGCTAGGGCGGTCCCACTCTGGAATAGTCTCTGTGGACTCCAACGTGGGTCTAACCGCTTCCACAGGAACAGCAGCAGCCGCTGTGTCCCTATCTATATAAGTGGTACTAACGTGACAGGAACCCTAACCTAGGGCCTGTCCCTGTAGTACAGCAACCTGTAGTGGCTTGGGGAACTCCTAAGGCCGGCAGGGGTAATGACCTGTCCCACTCCCCTAACTACCCAAGTCCCTTCAGCCTCACTACTTTCTAACTAGTCCCAGCGCCTACAGCAGCAAGCTGTAGCTCACTGGAGGCTGCAGCCAACGTGCTGCGCAACAAGGTGCCTGCCTGTCAGACCTCCCAGCACTGCCCGCTGTGACTCTGACAAGGCAGCACTCCAAACTAGGGGCCGCGTCCCTATCTAGGACCTCCCTAAGCAGTTACCCACCCAACTAGTGGGGAGTTGGGGCCTACCTGGAGTGTAGGTACCTATATGGGGCAGAAGCTGCACTCGCTCCCCGCACCCTTCCTTCCCTACAGCTCCCTGACTCCAACTCTCTTAACTGCAGACTTCCTTTTTCCAGCTCCCACTAATGTAAGTGGCAGGGTCCCTAACCTGAGGGCTGCCCCTGGCAACACTCACCTTACTGGGGAGCTGAGCTATCTGGGACCAAGGGGGTGCTGGCCTAATACAGGGGAGTCCCTCTCTCCTGTACCCTACCTCCTTCCCTTGTCTGTTCCTTCCTCTGACTGACTAACGTGCTCTTTTGCCCGCGAAATGTATCCACTTGCTCTCCTGGCAGTCCTGCAGCCCTATTGGCTCCTATGAGGCACCTGATGTGCTTGGCCCTAAGCCTCATGGGAATTGTAGTCCCGTGGAGGCTGTACTTACATTGGGGCCGCGTGCACGCCTTTCCTGCGCCTGTACTAACCCCTAATGGCTGCCACAACCTCTCACTATCTATCCCTACTCTCGCGCGACTCTCCTGCGCCTTCCCTGCCCTCACGCAACTGTTCCCTGCCCTCGCGCGATCTTCTGCGCATGCGCGACTATCTCGGGCCGCCGGGGACTCACTGCGCATGCGCGACCTGGCGCAACATGGCGGCGCCCTATTCGCCTTGCTCTGGGAGCGCCGGGAGCCCTGAGACGCGCGTGCGGCCTTGGCAACCGGCCGCACGCGTCCCCGGCAACCCCCGAGCCGGGACCTGACCGCCCTCTCCCCTGCCATCGCCGGACGGATCCACCATTGGACGCGGCGGCCCCCGCGATCGGCAGGCAGGTGAGGGGGATGCTGGAGTGCTGGGGAGACCTGGCTACACAAGCATTCGAGAGTTCTCCTAACTTCCTCAGGTCAGCAATACTGATTTACAAAGATTCCATGAGCTTCCTGAGGAAGAGAGAACTCTCGAAAGTTTGTCTTATAATATCTATTGTTAGTCCAAATAAAAAAAGGTATCACCTAATACTGAAGTAATCCTTAGTTGCAAAGTATGATTTTCTGTGAATCGTGATTAAGCTCCAAGCATGAGATTTATGGTAGTGCTAAATTTCACCCCAAGCAAGTCTACTAAATGCTGCCCAAGATCTTGTGTAACCAGCCAGTAAGGCTGAAGGTATGGGTGCCAGATGCAAATCGCCCAATAAAATTGAGCCCGGGATTCCAATCTAGCCAATCCATGTGATGGTGAGTACAGGCTCTCAGACAGAGCAGAGCTGGCGTAGTCCACCAGACTAGGGTTAGGAAAATTGACCAATCAGAATTAAAAGGTGCCTGCACAGGATTATCAATTTGCCTATCAGATTAGCCTCGATTTCAAAACAGTCCAATAAGCATTCACAGGCATTAAATAGTCCCAGGCCAAGTGAAACACAGAATTCAGTGGGAACCAGCGACCAAGGTAGGAGTGCCATCCTAAAATGAGCAGCACCAGCCATTTGGCTGAAGAATGCTTGGGTGAGAAATGGGCCAACAGTTCAAAGACTGCTGGTGGTTACAAACATTACAACCAGGATAATGCAAGGTGCAAGTGACCCAGTAATTAATATGCAAGGAAAAAAGAACAAAATACTATACAAAAATGCCAGAATACAGTGAAAAAGGGTCTAAACAGACTGGGATGAAATCTTTATTGGAAAGTCCTGCAGTCTCTCACTGTCACACTACTCTCTCCCCCCCCCCAAGAGGTGACCCTAGTGCATTTATAAACATGGACATAGAACATACTACACATGGATACAACTGTGAAGCATAGATTGTTTCATGCTGTCACGTCTATGTTGGATAGTAAATTTATTCTGGAAGCCAGAGGGTCACGTGTAGGATGACTTAGCTCAGATAGTGTCAACTCGGCCCTCTTTTCCAAGCACGACAAGGTCTGTTTCTTTTCTTACTTTATTTTGGAGAAAGCAGGGAAATACAGTCTCTTGTGTAGAGGTGTAGGTCTAAATCTCTGTGTGTGCTTAGTAGTAAAGGGAGGTGAAAAGATAATCCTGCAGCACCATTACAGGGGTTACAGCAAGGTACTCACGAGTCCAGAGGAATGGTGGAAAAGGAAAAAGCAATGTATGCTGGGTAGTAAGATAGTCTGGGGACAGACCATCTGTGGGCAGAGCAGAGGGGGAGAAAGCAGACAAGCCCATTTGAGGGAAAGGCTGGGGCTGCTATGGCAACTCACAGGAGTGTCTGGGGGAGCTACAACATGTAGCAATAATGTTGCATCTTTAATACAGCAAGCTGCTGGGAGAGGGGAAATTGCACTGTATTTGTCACACAAGCACTGTGTTTGTGTGCAGAACCAAACACATACAGCTGGCATTAAGAAGGCTGACAAGCAGGGCTATAAGAAAAAGGGGGGGGGTTAAACAGAAGTGCGGACAGGGGTATACCTGTTCCATGACAAAATTTATACTGATGGTGATCCACAAGGACTATAAACTCTCTGCCATACAAGTAGGGCTGGAGTTTACAAAGTTACCATAAAATACACAGACACTCCTTCCCCACCATAGATTGGCTTGGGCTGTCATTCGCAATTAGCATGTTTCCCCACTTTTATCAGTTGCACAGGGTCGTCAATAATCAAATGTCCCAAGAGCCAACATAGGCCATGGGGCATACCCCTCAAGAGCTATTGTATATAGCAGGAATGGCTGTTGGGGACATTCAGAGCAGGTGTGTCAAACCAGTTCATCGGTTTTAGGCAAAAATCAAGTCCACCCTCAGATGCAGTACCACAAAATGTCCACCAGACGGGAGACATTAAAAGACTACAATTCCCAGATGTCTTGCTGCCTAGGACTCACCCACTTTCTGCTCTGAGGCTTACGTAAGGTTACTGTAGGACGTTTCAACCCTCAGAGCATTGCAACTCAGTTTCTGTTTTGCCCACACTCCTGGACTTGCTGTCTCTCTGCTAAGAATTCCCTGCTATACTCTGTATGACCTCGGATCTACTCAGGATTTAGCTTAATTCCTTAAGTACTTCCCTGCTATACTGTGTATGACCATGGATCTGTACTGGACCTTGCTTTCACTAACCCTCATGTCACCTTGCTTGATAAACATGTGAAATACCCCTGCCAGACCTACCATTCTCTGTTCATATTTGAATAAGGATAGAGCTAAGCAACTTCTAAAAGTTTTTTTTTTTCCTTCTATAAACAAAGTGTTTAGGAATTGTTTTGAAGGACACTTTAATTCTGCAGAATTAAAAGGTTCTCATTGACCAACCAAGGGAATACAGCAGGGCCCCGGGTATACGGCGGATTCCGTTTCAGAGGCCCGCCGTATAGTGAAAATCTCCGGAAAGCGGATCCGGCGATTTTCTGTGCTGCGCATGCGCAAACCGGCATTTTCGCCATTCTGCGCATATGTGACCTGCGGTCTGCGCGCGCAACCGGCGGTCTGCGCATGCGCGCCGGGCGCACCCGCCCGTTCTGCACATGCGCGATTTTAAATTCAACATGGCGGCCCCCTTCTCGGTGCCTCCGTATCAACGGATCGCCGAGAAGCGGGGCCCTGCTGTATCAAGTACTGCTCCAGGTACAGACAGTTTGATTCTTACCCTTGCCAGACCTGCCACTCTATCTTCATATGTATTTTGTTAAAGTACGTACTACCGCACTAAAGTTTATACACATAACTGATCTCACCCTTGTTAACACAGATCTCTATAAGGCAACCAAGACTGTAATATTACTGTAGCTCGAATTAGCCTCTGCAAGCTTTCAATCAGAGTATGGAGAGAACACAATTGTTGAATGTCAACTTCAATTAAGCCAGTTACTAATTGGCATCTCCATCTCTGCTAGGGAAACTTGAATATTTCCAAACACAGTACACGATACTAACTAGAAGATTGTAGTAAGCAGCCATTCCTGGACTCAAGGGCTGTTCCATACCTTTGCCAGAGCTGTCACTCTGTCTTCATATGTGTATTTTTACAGAGCATACAACCGCACTAAAGTTTATCTTTTGTGATGCCCACACCACGTTTCAGTTTCTTTTATCCCAATTTAAGGCCGGAAACACTGTATTTTTTATGTAGAGGTTTATTTACAGGGATTAAATCATACAGCAAAAGGCCCACCGTCCCTTTAAGAAAAAACAAATAATGGAAAATAAACACCTATTCCCTTTAAGGAAAGCTAACTGCACTGTAGCTTTCGCCCTCAATAGTTGGATGGCAGCAAAGCTGGTTCCCACTCTCAAAACATGCCCTGTCATATGCAACAATCTAAACAGTCTTTGCACATGGCAATAATAAAGGGTTTTTGCTTATCTGTTTGAAAGTCCTTTGGAGCAGACGTCACTGCTTCAGCACAGTCTTGTCGTCCTTTCTTCCTAGGAAAACTCAGCCACACGTTGAGCCCAGAGAAACTCCTCTGCAGGTCCTCTATAACCAGCTTCCGCAGCTGGGGAGCACTTCTATCTCCCCCCTTCTCTGGGAAAACAGTCTCTCAGCATAGCAGCTTTCAGTCTGTCTTTTAAACCACTTCCTTGTTCACTCAAGGAGTCTGATAAAATCCATTAGTTAGCAACTGCTGCTGGCTTCTCTTTGAGGAATTAACTCTCTGTGGACTGGAAAGCACACTTACTGCATTGTACCAGCCCCCAGAGGACAGTGAGGGTATCACACTTTTTAGAACTTATTTAACCGCAGTAAACAGAGATCTCTTAGGCTGCGCATATAGTGCCGACGACAGCGACGGTGACGCAAATTCGCCCGAAAACAAAAGCATTGCCGCTGCCATGTGCGCTTATAATGCACGCGAAGGTCGACAAGCGACGGCGACAAGCGACAGCGCCATCGGCAAAACCCGCCGCCGGCAAAATTTGATTTTTCAAGGGCCGTCGCATCATGTGACGGTCCTTTAACAAATCAAATTGCGGGAATCCCGCGATGCCGCTGACCGGCGAAACATAACTTTCGCCGGTGGCGACGGATGACATCATCCATCGTGTCGCCGTTGCCATTGGCGGCTCTATAGGAACGACCTTAGGCTGCGGCCACGCTCCTGCTGACCGCGCGGTGCTTGACGAGGTAAATGCTCGCTATTTAAATTTGGAAGTCCCCGCTCACGCTGAGCACGTATGCTCTCCCAAGCTTGGTGCTTGGGGAGACACCTGGTTAAATTATTGTTGTGTTGAGGGAAGTTACTGGGGGAGGCATGCAGTGAAACAGAACATACCAACCCATTCGGCATTGTGTGCAAACAAGGCCTCTCTCAAACATAATGTCCAAATACTTCTCATAGTCCGGTTTATTTGAAGGTGTCATTCACCAAGATTTAACCCGGTAAACATTGCAATACTATAAGCTCATTTGGGCCTATATTGGATTGTACCTTATTTTATTTTTTTAACCCATATTGCAGCCCTAAAAGGTGTTCTTCTCTCCAAATCCAATTCACCTCAAACTTTAGGTAAATTGGTGGGGAGATGGCCTCAATGAGCTGCGATGTGTCGGGACTTAGAAAAAATCAGGCCCTTTTCCTGCCTCGGATTGATGCCGGGGGTCTCCGGAGCTGATAGCCATTAATAGCAGCTCTGGACCCCCCCGACATGCATCTGATGCAGGAAAAATGCATTTACAGCAACTTCATTACCTTAGCGGCTAACCGCTAGTATAGTGGTACATCATACCCATATAATAATAATATGGGCATGATAAGCCTCTATAGCACTCAATGGGCACCCTAATGACAATACATTAATACACAAGACACACAATAATAAAACCTAACTAAACTCCAAAAAAACACACTTCACTAAATAAAAACAGTAGCCAGCTAATCCAATCAATACAAGCAATAACAACATCAACAATTAATTAATTAAACCATTAACCACTCAAACCAATTAATTCCTAAACCAACTCAAAATGAATAGAAACCAATCCAAACAATGAATTACTCCAACATTAATTAATTTAAACAGTAAAATAGAAAGAAAGAAATTCTAACAATATCTGAACTAACCATAAAACGCATTAGCTAACATAATATAACATTAGGTAAAAACGAACACCAATCGCAAACCTTTTATTACATTAAGCATGAACAAACAAACAATGACATCCACATCATAAACTGAAATGAAAAAAAGCAACAGCAATACCAAGCGAGAAATACCCCCCAAATATTGGCATAATAATGTATTAATCTGTACCCTAAAGAGGTACAGTTTAATATATTATCAGTCAATGTGCCTTCCCCAAAAAAATCAAAAAACACATCCAAAGAATAAACCTGTAAAAAGAGACATTTACAAACATTGAATATATTACTTACCATTAGAAGCGGGGCCCTCCGACTCCCGGGGTAACAGGAAGCTGACGTACCTTGAAGCCCTCCAACAGCATCCGATGCCATCCACCATGAAGATCCAAATCAGGTACCCCAATCTTCTTTTTTCTTTCTTTAATCACCTTCTTCTATCTTCATCTGTAATTATTTCCTTGAGAAAGGGCTGCCAGAGCCTGAAACGCGTAGGAGGTGTTTTTTTGTATTTGTTTGTCTCTTTTTTTCATTTTTATGTAGTCAAATAAATAGTTTTTAACCTTCCACGCCTGGTGAGCTGCGGTTGCTTTATTCTGGGACGCGGCAGTCTCATACCAATCATCATTCCCTGTAATTATTTCTTGATCTTCTTTCTTCATCTGTCAATCCAAAATACCCCATGTTAAATCCCAACCAATGTTGTCTCGTCGGCTTCTTGGGCTCAAATGAGGCGTCACGGCATTAAATAGGGCTTGTGACGTCACATTTAGCCTCAAAATGGTTAAAGGGAATGATGCCAGCCAATCAGAATAGCTGTGCTTCATTTGCCTTTAAGATGACGTCACGAAGCCGGCGTCACATGGTATTTCAGCAAATCAGATCGTGGGAACCAATTCCACACTCTGATTGGCTGAAATACCTTGTGACACCGGCCATCTTGGATTTAGTGACGTCATCTTAAAGGCAAATTAAGCACAGCCATTCTGATTGGCTGGCATCATTACCTTTGATTATTATTGTACCACTATACTACTCAATGGGTATAGGGTGGGTATAGTCAGTCAGGGGTGGGTGCTTAGGCCTCCCGGGTATTTATCGGGTCAGGGTGGGTTAATCCCTTAATGACTATAGCGGTTAGTAACCGCTAAGGTGATTAAGGGGTTAGGGGCCATTAGAATGTCTTTATTATGTATATATGCTTTCTTGCTACGGAGGACAGAGGGACCTGCTGTTGTGGTAAGTTTAACTGTATTTTTTGACTTTATTTTTGTATGCTAATGCAGTGTTTAATAATGGGCAAATAATCTATTATCCATATCTGGAAAATAGTTATTTTGCCCATTACTGTACTGTATGGGTTTGGGCGGATAGGGGGGGGGGGGGTATATATATGTTTATTAAAATATTTATTAATATACATTTAATTCATAGTGTATATGTGCAGGGGGTCTCCGGAGCTGAACCACGTTGGTTTTATGTCCAGGGACCCCCTGCTTCCCGAGATACAGGCACCTTTATGGGGTGCCGGTATCCCTCTGCATTGAAATGTCCCGCGTCACGTGACCGGGACATTTCCTTGCATAGGAGATACTGGCACCCCATAAAGGTGCCTGTATCTCGGGAAGCAGGGGGTCCCTGGACCTGAAACCAACGTGGTTCAGCTCCGGAGACCCCCTGCACATCTACACTATGAAAGAAATGTATATTTAAATAAATAATTTTCGGGCGACATTTCAGCTGGGAGAGGTGGTTCTCTCAGAGCCGCTCTCTCTGCAGCAGAAATGAATCGCCGGTTTAGGCCATTTCAGAGGCTCGAGGCTCTCGCTGGCAGCAACTCGCCCGTTTTGGGAATTTTGCTATCACTGGTAATCGAGCCTTTCTGAATACCGTGATAGCAACACCCAAAAAAGCGTCATATTAAAAGCCCTGGCGATAATTTTTATCAACCCTCTCTGAATGAGGCCCAGAGTGTGTTAGCCAGTTACAGGGGCATTTATGCAGCCACCTATGCATCCATGATTCTAGGGTGGAATCATGGATATGCATGTATACTCAGACACCGAGACACACACATACAGAGACACACAGACACACACACAGGGAAACACAGAGACACACACAAACACACACAAACATCATGGATATGCAGGTATACTCAGACACCGAGACACACACATACAGAGACACACAGACACACACACAGGGAAACACAGAGACACACACAAACACACACAGAGAGACACACTAACACACACACAGAGACACACACACACATAGAGACAGAGACACACACAGAGAGACACAAACACAAAAACACAAACACACACACACACAGAGAAACACAGAGACACACAAACACACAAACAAACACAGAAACACAGACACACACAGAGACACACAAGCACAGACACACAGACATACAAACACATACACACAGACACACCCACACAGAGAAACACAGTCACACACAAAGAGAAACACAAACACACACACAGAGAAACACAGAGACACACACACACAGAGAAACACAGACACACACAAACACACACACACACACACACACACACACAGAAACACAGACACACACAGAGAGACACACAAACACAGACATACAAACACACACACACAGACACACCCACACAGAGAAAAGCTGAGTCCATAGACGGACAGGCCGTGCTGAGGCGTGCGGACGCTCCGCGCTGAGCCCCTGCATACTCAATGAGGATGCCTTGAGAGGGGGGCTCACGCGAGCGTCCTCAGGCGTGCTAACGAGATGGAGGTTTCAGCCGAGCGCCAAGCTGTTTTTCAGCGCGCAGTGACGTCGACGTCAGTGCGTCGTGGGCGATTGGCCCAGCGACGTCACTGCTCCGCCTCCAACCACCTCCCCCCGGCTACGATCGCGCCCGCTGGCTTGCCTGTATGGGCATGAAATTTCTGCACCGGCTCACATTTGGGATTTCTTAGGAGTGCACCAATTAAAAGGATATCTCTCTTTTTCTCTCTCCCCCTTTTTATACAGCAGGCTTCATAGGAAGCTAATATCCTTAAGTGGCACCCTACAGGTAGAGTGAGCTCTTTCTTTTATTGTGTCCTTTACAAAACATTACAAACAACATAACTCACTGTACAAATATTCAGTTAATGTGAAAGACACAACTAGGTTTGCAGTGGAAATTGTGTAGTCTTTGTTTGCCTACCTGGCTGTTTTCACATTACGGCCGATACAATAGACGGAAATAAAAATGACAAAATAAAGTAAAAATATATACTACAATGCAAAAATGATAGAATACAGTGAAAACAGGGTCTCATTACCTCCCATGGCCAGCCGAGACAGCAGTCTGTCATTAAACCTTGTACAAACTCTAAATTATAACATAAGGGTTTTTTTCTTACTAAAGACTCCAGGCTTCAAAATCAGGGCAAAATAATTGTACCAGATCAGCAGAACTTTATTAAAGAAAAATTGCTTTCAGTGGGATTTCTTTTCTTTAAAAAAATACGGTGCTAGTTTTTTGCAGTTGGGAGAAAAAATAGGCTAATAGCTATAAATTACAAGAAAGAATCAGCTGTCCTCTGATGATATCAAAACCCCATCTATTGTCCCGTGAAATTAAGTAAAAAGTAACTACAGTAAGCAAAATTAAGTGACTAAGAAATTAATATATCTTATGCTCCACAGACCTGTCAATCTTCTTTTGTTTTGCAGTTCTACAATATGCTAGTCTCCCAGAACATACAACATTGAGATACAAACCTGAGGCAACAGTTTCCTTGTGTATCATCCCTGACCGTTCTTGTGCCTAAAAATGAAAAACTATCATCAGTAAATTGTAAAACTATAAACCCACAGAATAAGCGTCCTGTAACAAGTGATCTGCCTCCGCACAAAAACTGTAAGAAAACTATAAAAAGGGAAAGAAAGCAACCTCCGACATGATAGTTACCGTATTTCCTCGATTCTAAGATGCACTTTTTTCCCTATTTTCACATGGCTGAAATAGGTCTGCGTTTTAGAAATGATGTATTTAAAAAAAATCCGCTAGGGGGCTCTGCTGCAGATGCCGGCCGGTATATTCACAGTGTGCAGAAACAGCACATGGCTGCGATCACCCCCTCCCCTCCACTTCCCATGAGGTGCAGAGGGATCGGAGATGTCTGTCATTGGAGATTGCCCAGAAGCCCCCCCCCTTCCCGAATCCCCGTGTGAAATGCAGGAGGTGCAGAGGTAGCTGTGTCTCTCTGGATGTGTTTGTGTGTCTCTCTCTGTGTGTCTCTGTATGTGTTTGTCACTCTCTGTGTGTGTGTCTCTCTCTCTGTGTGTTTGTCTCTGTATGTGTCTGTGTGTCTCTCTCTCTGTCTGTGTGTCCCTGTATGTGTTTGTCTCTCTCTCTCTCTCTCTCTCTCTCTCTCTCTCTCTCTCTCTCTCTCTCTCTCTCTCTCTCTCTCTCTCTCTCTCTCTCTCTCTCTCTCTCTCTCTCTCTCTCTCTCTCTCTCTCTCTCTCTCTCTCTCTCTCTCTCTCTCTCTCTCTCTCTCTCTCTATGTGTTTGTGTGTGTAACTCTGTGTTTGTGTGTGTGTCTCTCTCTGCTAGCAAAAGCAAGATAGGAGATTGTTAGAACATGTTCTTTTTACTTTAAGGAAAGCAATGAGTACAGGAATAAAAAGGTACTTGGTAAAATCATAATAAGGGCCACTAAATGTAAATGGCTAATGTGTTTATTTATCCAGGACATCTTCCTACCCATCCTGTTCTTACTGCTCTCTCATGCTTCACTCTCACTGCTTTGAAATCTGATGCTGGCTGCTCTGACAGCAAAAGGTTAAGAAAAATCCCCCCCACACTGCCCCTGCCATATCTGTCTCTCTCTGGTTTGTGTGTGCCCTCCCATCCCCTCCCATTGTCTCCCCCCCTTCCCTCCCATTCTCTCTCCCCCTTCCCTCCCATTCTCTCCCCCCATTCCCTCCCATTCTCTCTCCCTCCCATTCTCTCTCCCCCCATTCCCTCTCCCCCTCCCCTCCCATTCTCTCTCCCTCCTTCCCTCCCATTCTCTCTCCCCTCCTTCCCTCCCATTCTCTCTCCCCCTTCCCTTCCATTCTCTCTCCCCCTTCCCTCCCATTCTCTATCCCCCTTCCCTCCCATTCTCTCTAGCCCTTCCCTCCAATTCTCTCTCCCCCTTCCCTCCCATTCTCTCTCACCCCGTCCCTCCCATTCTCTCTCCCCCTTCCCTCCCGTTCACCCCCCCCATTCCCTCCCATTCTCTCCCCCCCTTCCCTCCCATTCTCTCCCCCCCTTCCCTCCCATTCTTCCCCCCCCCTTCCCTCCCATTCTCTCCCCCCCCTTTCCTCCCATTCTCTCCCCCCTTTCCCTCCATTTTCTCTCTCCCCCCATTCTGCCTGTCGCTTCCCATTCTGTGTCTGCCTCTCTCTCCCCATTGGTTATTGAAGTGTCATGTGACCCTGCTAGTTAAAAAATAAAAAAATTCTGCACATTTAGTATAGTGGGATTTTTTTTCCCAATTTTTTTTTATTAAATCAAGGGTGCGTCTTAGAATTGATGGCGTCTTACAATTGAGGAAATAGGGTATTGTATATCTGCATTTACAACTCGATATGGGTGTGATCACTTCCGATAAAGACTGATAATAAGGCTACATATTTATCTAAATTCATTTGGGCTTTTTCAGTATACATTTAAAAAAAATTGACTTACAGTAAACCACTGTTACTGTAGTTGTTTAAGAAATGAGAGTTAACAAATAAGCCTCTGAGTTGTGTATACACCACAGAAGTTTGTCAGATTATTAAGCCTCACAGTGTATCAAAATAATGTTCAGCACCTTCAAAAGAGATGCAGATAATGTACCAATAAAATAATGCACGGATTGACTCATACAATCATTCAATTCTAAACCCTAATGCTCTGCCAAAAAAAAACAAATACTGCAGCCCTGCAATAAGGAAGGGTAATGGGAGAGGGAAGGGATCGGTAGAGGATGTTGCCTAAAAGTAATGTAAAACTAAAGACTTGCTGTCACTGTAACTAGTTCTGCTGGTTAAAATACAATAGCTGTCATAAGGCTTCTGCGGTAATCAAAAGACCAAAACTAATAAGGTATTAACCAGTTGAGTGCCCTTTTAATGTTCACTGAACGTTACGAGGACCGGCACTCTGAGGCCCTTATGACGTTCCATCATGTGATTGATAATAAAATGTATTATTAATTGTAACCTTTGAGTGCCCCATGCAAAGTTTTTCCTTTTATCTTGTGTTTTACTTTTACATATTTTTCTATTCTTGTCTTATTGTCCTATTTACTATGACTGGCTAACAACTGTGAATCCTTAGCGGTAAGAAAAACATTGCATTTAAGGGCTTATTCTATATCCGCAGAAATGGACGCTCAGGCCATTTCCAGATAAAAATCAACACTAAAAAGTCAGTGAGAAATTTTGACCGATCACCTATGTCAGTGGATATAGAGTAAGCCTCTTAATACCTTACTAGTCTCTTTACAATGCATGGGATAGGGTAGCTAGGTCAGTGTTAGAAACGCAAGCTGTTGGATGTTCATTGGTGGTTATAAAAGCATACATTGCACATGCCTTGATAACATTAACAATAGAGTTAATGTCAACAGTTAGTTACCCATTCTCTGTCAGCTATACTGGAGGTGGATCCGGGGGTTTTCTTTGTGTAATCTGAAGGAAAAATAACTGCAGATCCACTGGTGAATGGGAAAGGATAACATTCCTAATTCCTCTCCAGTGCTGTGAGGACAGAATTTTCTCTTGTGAGAATATTGTTTACAGTACCTTTGGATAAAAAGATTGTGTGGTATATTTGTGCATCACCACAAAAAGCTCAAGTAACATACTGCTGCGGCCGAGTTTATTCGAGCATTTGCCCGGTCTCGGCCGCAGCAGTAACCTGGCGCGCGCCGGAGGGTGCCCGGCGCGCGCCAAAGCCACGGAGGAGCGCCCTCCGATCGGGGCTTTCTTCCTCCGCTCGCCGGGTCCCCCGGAACCCCCTGCCGCCGTCCCCCACATCGCGGGACACCAGGGCTCCCTCGGGGAGCCCTGGACGTGCGTGCAGGGGGCGCAGGCTCCCGATGACGCGTGACCGCGCATCGGTGACGCGCGGCACGCCGAGGGAGTGGGGCTAGCAAGCCGGGACATGTCCCGGCTTGCGGTACTAGCCCTACTCGAAATAAACGTGTCGCCAGTGTAACTTTCATTTGTATGAATCCAAAATCCAGGAACAGTGTATATAGATAAGAATAAACCTCCCAGGGTGAAAAACAGGGACTTGGTGGTGCCCACACGGTATCCCAAAACTTCGTCTCCAATGAACATAAATTCACCCCTGGGGTAACAATACATAACAGTCCAGCAAAGGAAGGTAGGAAATGATGGGCTATGCCCTTTACCTTCCTGATGTGGTTCCAGGTAAGAGGATTCTTCGGCGTGCAGCCCTCAGAAAGGAAATCCAAGGAGGTAGGAGAGAAGAGGAGCACAGCTCACAGCGTTACCAGACGCAGGAAAATAAGGGCAACTCCAAACAGGGATAAAATATAGATTGGCCTTTAATGGTCAGTTTAGGCAGAAAAACAGGACCACGCACCAACGCGTTTCATCCCTCAGGACTTTCTCAAGGTGTAAGGAGAGACATAATAACAAACTATTTATCCGAGAAGAATTCGCGCCAAAACTCGCTACTCGTGACGTCATCAACATGCGTCCCAAAACGGAGTCGCATTATTACTGCGCAGCTCAGTACTGAGTCGCGCTCGTAACAGAGGAGGTACACTGAGTGCCAAGATTGGCTGTCAGGAGAAAAAACAACTTGAATAAAAAAACTTTAATAATAACATTGTTAAAAAACATAACAAAGCACCATATAACATAGTAATTACTCTAAATATAGAAAAAACAGATAAATAACATTGCTACACACCTCTAGAACAAAAAAGAATTAATGTTAAAAGAAAAACAGAAAAAATGAAAAAATCTATATAAAATGTATGTATAATGCAAAGGATGTCAACACGCAACTAAAAGGTATAAATCAGAAATATTATGAATTTCTTTGAGGAGAGCCGAGTTATGACCCTGCTTATGTTTGAGTAGTAGCTCCCTAAGTTTAGATTGCAAGGTGATAATTTTCTCGTTTCTCTCTCTTTTCCTTTTCGCCGCCAATTTAATGAGAGTCCCTCTTAGTGTTGCCTTGTGTGCTTCCCAGAGGACTGAATGGGACTGAACACTCCCGGTATTAATTTGAAAGAATTGATCTATTTCCATGCCAATTACTTGTTCTAACTCTGGGACCTTTAAGATTGCCTCATTTAATTTCCAGTTTGCCCCCGGCCTGTCCAAGAAATTTTGAGTGCACCGTAGCTCTATGGGTGCATGATCCGACCATGAAATATCATGGATCCCTGAATGGGGGATCTTCGGGACCAGTCTGCTAGAGACAAAAAAGTAATCCATTCTGCTGTAGATGGAGCGGGGGTGGGAAAAGAAAGTATAGTCCCTTTCTAACGGGTGCATCTCCCTCCATATGTCCACTAACTGACTCTCAGCCAGCCCTTCCCGCAAGGCTTTGATGTAGCTTCCCTTGTTGGGTTTATAGGGGCATGATCTGTCCATCTTTGGGTTAACCGCTACATTAAAATCTCCCGCTACTATTATATCTCCTCTAGCTACTGATTTTAGCGTATGGAAGAACTTCTTAAAGAAGGAGGGATCCTGCTCACACGAGGCATACACTGTAGCTATCGTTATTGGCTGTGCTTGTATGGAACCTACAATTACGAGGAACCTGCCATCCCTGTCCCTCTTGACTACCTCTTCTACAAAGGGGAGATTGTTATGAAGCAGGATTGCCACCCCTCTCTTCTTTTCACTCCTTGCCGAGGATAGATAAAACCGCTTAAAACTTTTATCCCAGTATTTGGGGGCGCTTATAGTGCTGAAGTGCGTCTCCTGGAGCAGCACAACGTCCGCGTGCTTAAGCTTGTAGTCCGCAATCGCTACTCTGCGTTTGCCCGGGCTGTTCAAACCCTTAGTATTGTGGGATACTATGGTCAACGACATTGGTCCTCTTCGTCTGAGCTATTATATTCTATATTGCTGCTGTAGAGCTGTTGTACCCGGGGTCCCCCCAGTCCGTTAACCCAGACCGGGGACAGCACCCGCACCACAGGGGAGGGGGAAGGGTGGGAGAGGGGGAGAAGGTAAGGAAAGAACAGATTAATTGAGGGGCCGAGACTGACCATGATCAGCATCGGTCCCTTTGCCCACGAGCCTACCCTATGCCACTGGAGGCCCAGAAGGAACCTCTCAAACCTCGACTGCCGTCGGTGGTTGGGTGCCCGAGGGACTTGTCTGTGCATGCGGGTGTGACACCGCCGTGCACAGTTCGAGATGCAGGCAGCTGACCGAGGCGGTCCCTAAGCCAGCACCCTCCGTTAAAGAATCATATAAAAATTATTACAGTCAAACTATATATCTAACTAAACCAGTGTAATTATAGAACTTGCCAACAAAAGAAAAGAAAAATTTGTGCGCCTGGTGATCAATTCGTGAAACCACTCACCGTATAAGGGATTAACAAATGAATCCAGGTGTGATTGAAAAATAAAATAAATAAATTAAAACGAAATACACCTTACTGATGTGAATAAAATTGAATCCTATAAATATTTATACTTTTAACCATAAATAGGTTGTGTGACATGAACCATTAGGAGTAAGAGGGGTTGAATGTGGATATAAAACAAAAAATGGCAAACGGAACCAAATTGACCCAAACACATAAGCAGCTTCCAATGCAAGGTACCCAAACCTTGCTAAATGAGGACAATAAACAAACAAACAGGGAAGCGCTATATGAGTTAGGATCAGGCCCAGCAGCCACTTTATGTTGAAAACCACATATTAAATGAGCATAAAATTGCATGAATAATTACACAAAAATATATAAAATGAATAGCACAAGTCTCTGCCAGAGAGAAATTGTCCAGGTGGTGTGGATACAAGTTGATGCCCCTGTCTGATAGGACAGACTCGGGCAAGAGTGGCCTGTGAGAGGTGAAAATCCAGAATGGTAGCTAGGATGGAAAGCGCTACCAACTGTGCAGGTATTGAAGTGTGTAGAAATGGGAAGGTGCCGTAGGCATCAAATGTGGAAAGCGCTCACCCAGACTCCATACATTTCGCGCGGGTGGCTCCTCTTCTTTCCTCCTTCCCAGCACTTGTTGCAGAAACACCGCTCCACAGCTCTCCTGAGCTCGCACACCAGTGATGGAACTGCTCGCAGGGCGCCGGGTTTCCGGGTATGACGTCACGGCCGGACGTGACGCACCAACCCTTCCCGGCCGTTGCCTGGAACTACCGGAGCGCACAGGGGCTGAGAGCCAAATCTCACACACCCCACACAGCTTCAGAATCTTCACAGCCTCCGCAGTATACTCTCCAAGGGACTCCACGTAAAACCACCAGGACTGTGGCAATGAGACAGGGATGCACAAGAGCTGTACCCCTCAAAGCTCCTCCTCCTACGCGTTTCAGCACGTGACGTGCTTTCATCAGGGATACCATGGGGGTGTTTGAGTGGACTATAAATACCCCTCTGGACAGGGGTCATCAATTAGCCTAATTGGCTTTCATTGACAATATCACGCCCTGGGTACATCAGTGCACACCAACACAACCCCCATGTAATGGCTCATGTCACAAAAAAACAATTATATAAAGAAAGATTGCATAGAAATAGAACAACATAACATTTAAATGAATTGATACATTATTAATAAAAATGACAAAGTCCCAATGTATATATTTTTAAAAAAAATAAACAACACTCTAAGAGTATATATAAATCTTGAATTAATTTACTCAATTTGACATTTCATCATTGAGTTTTGTGATATTACTCAAACTGGCCATATAAAAAACAATAAATGGCATATAATAAAAATGTGCTAAAAATACTATACGACACACCGAGAATATACTTCAATAATGAATTCTTTTACTTAATTGGATACCTCATTGATGAGTCTTATAATGATCAACAAATTAGCTTTAAATACATAAATAAATTGCATCCCATAAAAGAAGAGCATAGATCAACAGGATAAAAAGAAAAAAGAAAAAACATTACACTACAGTACAATTTGGGGAACCTTATTGGAAGAGGACGTATTGGATAAAAAAATTTTATAAAAATTTATAAATAAATAATAAATGGTTCGTTAAAATATGTATTAAAAATATATATGATAAAAATATAAAAACCACTCAACTTCATTGAAAGGCAAGGAGATCCAAGTCCTCATTTAAACCTTTGGGGCTAAGTGTCTGTAGTTTAAAAATCCAATACGTCTCTTGTTTTCTCAATTTTAAAAGTCTATCCCCTCTCATATTCGTTTTCCCAATGTGTTCTATACCCGTGACTGTTAGACCATATGTAGACATATTGTGTTTGATTAAAAAATGGCGTGAAACACCATGACCTGTGAAGCCTTTTAGGATGTTTCGTCTATGTTCAGTGAACCTTTCTTTAAGACTTCGCTTAGTTCTTCCTATATACTGAAGACCACAGGGACAGGTAAGCAAGTAAATAATAAAATCTGTATTACAGTTAATAAAATGTTTAATTTTAAAAACTTCTCCTGTGATCTTTGAATTAAATTCGATATTTTTATTAATTATATGTTTGCAGGTCAAGCAGTTATTTCTTCCACATTTGTAACATCCTTGGGGGGGTGCTGGTAACCACATATTTGTATTTGATATTGGGGTTTCCCTCATATCTGGTTCAGATTTCCTTAAAATTGTTGGTGCTAGGACGTTTTTTAGATTCCTGGCCCGCCTAAACACGATCTCTGGTTTATTTTTCAGGACTTTACCTAAAATAGGATCGTTTTGTAAAATCCCCCAGTGCTTAGTTAAAATCTTTTTTATTTCATTTGATGCCCTATTAAATTTTGTAATAAATAAACAGCTGCCTACATTACGGGGATCAGTATTTACATCCTCACTTTTTTTGGGTTTTCCTGTAATCAATGCATTCTGATTGTATTCCTTTACATTGGAAACCAGTGCTTCTAATTTTTCTTTTTGGTAACCTTTCGCTAGAAATTTGTTGACAAGAACAGTGGATTGTTCTTCAAAATCTGAATTCTTTGTGCAGTTTCTACGCACTCTCAATAGCTGCCCGTAGGGGATGTTATTTAGCCAGGTCTTTGAATGATTACTTCTTTGATCTAAATAGCTATTGGAGTCTACCGTCTTAAAAAAGGTTTTGGTTAAAATATTGTCTCCTTCATTAAATAAGGTTAAATCCAAAAAATTGATTCTGGAAGGGTTATGCTCATGGGTGAACCGAAGATTCACACTGTTATCATTAATATACTTATAAAATTTTAAAAGCTCCACTTCAGTGCCCTTCCAAATAATTAACAGGTCGTCTATGAAGCGTTTATAGAAGAATATATTTTTATGGAAGGGATTGTTTTTCCATATATTGTCATCCTCCCATTTCCCCATGAACAAATTAGCAAAACTGGGGGCAAATTTTGTCCCCATTGCAGTCCCAATGTTTTGAATATAAAAATTGCCTTCAAATAAAAAATAGTTATTCTTTAAAATGAATTCAATACTTTTTAAGATAAAAACTCTTTGGTCAGCATGCATAAAAGGGTCTTGTTTTAAAAAATAGTCCACGGCCTCTAGACCTTTTTCATGTAAAATACTTGTATACAATGCTGTAACATTGCATGTAACCCATAAAAGATCATCAGCCCATAAAACGTTCTTTAAAAGTTCTAAAATGTGTTGTGTATCTCTTGTATGTGATTTAAGTTCTCTCACATGTTTTTGTAGAAAAGAATCCACAAATTCCGACAACGCTGATGTTAGCGAGTTAATGCCTGAAATAATAGGCCGGCCTGGTGGATTAATGAGGCTCTTGTGGATTTTCGGCAAATGATATAATACAGGAGTGCTAGGCTGTTCGATGTTTAAAAACTTGAATTCTGCTTTATTAAGAACATTATTCGCCAAACCTTCTTTCAAGTGTTTAAGAAGGTTGATCTGAAATTTAGTGAGGGGGTCCCCCATTAAAAGTGAATAAGACTCCCTATCTCCTAGTATCCTTAGGGCCTCCGCAACATACTCTTCTTTGTCTTGGATGACAATACCACCCCCTTTGTCGGCTTGGCGGATAACTATTTCACTATTTCCTTTCAAATCCTCGACTGCTTTTAATTCTTTTGGAGATAAGTTAAACTTTGTTTTCGGTGGATGTTCACATAAATACTCTAAATCCTTAAAAACCAGATCATAAAAGACTTCTACATTATGTCCTTTTGAATAGGAGGGATAAAAATTAGATTTTGGTTTAAAATGTGTGTGAGAAATTTCGTGAGGTTTGGTCAGTGTATTGAAGAGTGAAGCTGCTTCCTCTGGCCCCTCACTTTCTTCAAATAATGCAACCATAGATTTGATGTATTCTTCTTCTCTCGTTTGTGCCATACTATCAATTAAGTAAAAGAATTCATTATTGAAGTATATTCTCGGTGTGTCGTATAGTATTTTTAGCACATTTTTATTATATGCCATTTATTGTTTTTTATATGGCCAGTTTGAGTAATATCACAAAACTCAATGATGAAATGTCAAATTGAGTAAATGAATTCAAGATTTATATATACTCTTAGTGTTGTTTATTTTTTAAAAAAAATATATACATTGGGACTTTGTAATTTTTATTAATAATGTATCAATTCATTTAAATGTTATGTTGCTCTATTTCTATGCAATCTTTCTTTATATAATTGTTTTTTTGTGACATGAACCATTACATGGGGGTTGTGTTGGTGTGCACTGATGTACCCAGGGCGTGATATTGTCAATGAAAGCCAATTAGGCTAATTGATGACCCCTGTCCAGAGGGGTATTTATAGTCCACTCAAACACCCCCATGGTATCCCTGATGAAAGCACGTCACGTGCTGAAACGCATAGGAGGAGGAGCTTTGAGGGGTACAGCTCTTGTGCATCCCTGTCTCATTGCCACAGTCCTGGTGGTTTTACGTGGAGTCCCTTGGAGAGTATACTGCGGAGGCTGTGAAGATTCTGAAGCTGTGTGGGGTGTGTGAGATTTGGCTCTCAGCCCCTGTGCGCTGAGGTAGTTCCAGGCAACGGCCGGGAAGGGTTGGTGCGTCACGTCCGGCCGTGACGTCATACCCGGAAACCCGGCGCCCTGCGAGCAGTTCCATCACTGGTGTGCGAGCTCAGGAGAGCTGTGGAGCGGTGTTTCTGCAACAAGTGCTGGGAAGGAGGAATGAAGAGGAGCCACCAGCGCGAAATGTATGGCGTCTGGGTGAGCGCTTTCCACATTTGATGCCTACGGCACCTTCCCATTTCTACACAATTCAATACCTGCACAGTTGGTAGCGCTTTCCATCCTAGCTACCATTCTGGATTTTCACCTCTCACAGGCCACTCTTGCCCGAGTCTGTCCTATCAGACAGGGGCATCAACTTGTATCCACACCACCTGGACAATTTCTCTCTGGCAGAGACTTGTGCTATTCATTTTATATATTTTTGTGTAATTATTCATGCAATTTTATGCTCATTTAATATGTGGTTTTCAACATAAAGTGGCTGCTGGGCCTGATCCTAACTCATATAGCGCTTCCCTGTTTGTTTGTTTATTGTCCTCATTTAGCAAGGTTTGGGTACCTTGCATTGGAAGCTGCTTATGTGTTTGGGTCAATTTGGTTCCGTTTGCCATTTTTTGTTTTATATCCACATTCAACCCCTCTTACTCCTAATGTTTCATGTCACACAACCTATTTATGGTTAAAAGTATATATATTTATAGGATTCAATTTTATTCACATCAGTAAGGTGTATTTCGTTTTAATTTATTTATTTTATTTTTCAATCACACCTGGATTCATTTGTTAATCCCTTATACGGTGAGTGGTTTCACGAATTGATCACCAGGCGCACAAATTTTTCTTTTCTTTTGTTGGCTTGTTCAACCCTATACCCTTTTTGTGCAGCCTGTTGATTATATTCCTGAATCACCAACTCTTGGAGGCAGGATCTAGTTATTTTGCAGTTCCATAATGGCAAGTTTTAGGACAGTTAATGATAGACTTTCAAGAAGAAAGAAACATCTAAAAGATGCAAAACTAGTAGGCAACAATACTACTCTAATCTTGGATGAGGAAATTTGTGAGTTTTTTTAAACTAGAGAAAATGCTCAAACTGGAGGCACGCCACTGGTGGGATGTCTATTTTTTGAAAAAATATTTGAGTGAAGGTAAAATCCCACGTGGTTTAAGACTCTCTAAGAAATCCGCATTTGATGATTTGGAATTTACCAAATCATGGAATGAGATTCTTGATGTCTCCTCATTTGCCCTCATTAGAATCTTAATTACATATAGAGAGAAAATTTTGGAAAACCTGGCAGTGGAAATTGATAAACTACAGGGTGAACTGAAACTCTTTAGTGACACTGATGAATTTTGTGATTTAGTTTCAGATACAGATTGTAAATTGGAGAAATTTGAGGCAGAACTAATATCATCTAAGGAAGGGAAATTTGAAAGAGACCTCACAGATTATGCAACAAATAAACAAAGAAACTGGGCAAAAAAACGGGAGGGTAATGAGAATATGAAATCTGGTAGGTATAGGCCGCATATAGGAAGGGAACAGAATCGCAATATTAATGTTAGTGGCAAGCAGCCTCTTGATTCACCAAGATATATCCCAACCGACAAACATAGAAAGCCCACACCTATGTCTGAGAATGTAAATAGATTTGAGGATAATAAGTTTCATAAAGCTTTGGGAACCATAAGGCACCCACAATCAAGGGGAGCCTTCCATCTATCAACACCAAAAGGCCTAGGATCAGACTCCACAAGACCCATCTCTGATATTTTTAGAATTACTGAAGTCTCGCACATTGAGCCTAATCTGGGAGCTAAACCCAAGATCAGGTTGGGTATTGTGGACAGCTCTAGAAATTCAACAGCGGTGCCTTTTTTAGAGAGAGACCAAAAGGGAAGAAAACAGTTGCCCCTAGATGCAAAATATCTGAAAGAGAAGGAGTTGAAAGATCTGAAGGAGAAGGAAAGAGCACTTCAGGAGAAACGGAAGCAGTTGCTGATCCAAACCCAGAAAGACCTAAGAAAACTCGAAAGAGAGGTAGCAGAGGGGGAAAGGAAATTCAAAGAAAAAGACAGTGCAAACTAGATAGGTTAAGCAAACAGGGAAGTATTTTTTTAACCTATCAAAGGTTATTCTAACTGCTGACCAGAGTAGAGTCCTTGAGAGGGGTTTGACCTTTGCACCCACCAGTGGACCAGTATTGTTCGATTTGTTCATTGATTTACATAGATTCACGAGAAAATTAACGCTTAAACGCCATTTTCTCAAAAATCGAACAATTCCAGTTCCCATCTATGATAGTATGGCACAAACGAGAGAAGAAGAATACATCAAATCTATGGTTGCACTATTTGAAGAAAGTGAGGAGCCAGAGGAAGCAGCTTCACTCTTCAATACACTGACCAAACCTCACGAAATTTCTCACACACATTTTAAACCAAAATCTAATTTTTATCCCTCCTATTCAAAAGGACATAATGTAGAAGTCTTTTATGATCTGGTTTTTAAGGATTTAGAGTATTTATGTGAACATCCACCGAAAACAAAGTTTAACTTATCTCCAAAAGAATTAAAAGCAGTCGAGGATTTGAAAGGAAATAGTGAAATAGTTATCCGCCAAGCCGACAAAGGGGGTGGTATTGTCATCCAAGACAAAGAAGAGTATGTTGCGGAGGCCCTAAGGATACTAGGAGATAGGGAGTCTTATTCACTTTTAATGGGGGACCCCCTCACTAAATTTCAGATCAACCTTCTTAAACACCTGAAGGAAGGTTTGGCGAATAATGTTCTTAATAAAGCAGAATTCAAGTTTTTAAACATCGAACAGCCTAGCACTCCTGTATTATATCATTTGCCGAAAATCCACAAGAGCCTCATTAATCCACCAGGCCGGCCTATTATTTCAGGCATTAACTCGCTAACATCAGCGTTGTCGGAATTTGTGGATTCTTTTCTACAAAAACATGTGAGAGAACTTAAATCACATACAAGAGATACACAACACATTTTAGAACTTTTAAAGAACGTTTTATGGGCTGATGATCTTTTATGGGTTACATGCGATGTTACAGCATTGTATACAAGTATTTTACACGAAAAAGGTCTAGAGGCCGTGGACTATTTTTTAAAACAAGACCCTTTTATGCATGCTGACCAAAGAGTTTTTATCTTAAAAAGTATTGAATTCATTTTAAAGAATAACTATTTTTTATTTGAAGGCAATTTTTATATTCAAAACATTGGGACTGCAATGGGAACAAAATTTGCCCCCAGTTTTGCTAATTTGTTCATGGGGAAATGGGAGGATGACAATATATGGAAAAACAATCCCTTCCATAAAAATATATTCTTCTATAAACGCTTCATAGACGACCTGTTAATTATTTGGAAGGGCACTGAAGTGGAGCTTTTAAAATTTTATAAGTATATTAATGATAACAGTGTGAATCTTCGGTTCACCCATGAGCATAACCCTTCCAGAATCAATTTTTTGGATTTAACCTTATTTAATGAAGGAGACAATATTTTAACCAAAACCTTTTTTAAGACGGTGGACTCCAATAGCTATTTAGATCAAAGAAGTAATTATTCAAAGACCTGGCTAAATAACATCCCCTACGGGCAGCTATTGAGAGTGCGTAGAAACTGCACAAAGAATTCAAATTTTGAAGAACAATCCACTGTTCTTGTCAACAAATTTCTAGCGAAAGGTTACCAAAAAGAAAAATTAGAAGCACTGGTTTCCAAGGTAAAGGAATACAATCAGAATGCATTGATTACAGGAAAACCCAAAAAAAGTGAGGATGTAAATACTGATCCCCGTAATGTAGGCAGCTGTTTATTTATTACAAAATTTAATAGGGCATCAAATGAAATAAAAAAGATTTTAACTAAGCACTGGGGGATTTTACAAAACGATCCTATTTTAGGTAAAGTCCTGAAAAATAAACCAGAGATCGTGTTTAGGCGGGCCAGGAATCTAAAAAACGTCCTAGCACCAACAATTTTAAGGAAATCTGAACCAGATATGAGGGAAACCCCAATATCAAATACAAATATGTGGTTACCAGCACCCCCCCAAGGATGTTACAAATGTGGAAGAAATAACTGCTTGACCTGCAAACATATAATTAATAAAAATATCGAATTTAATTCAAAGATCACAGGAGAAGTTTTTAAAATTAAACATTTTATTAACTGTAATACAGATTTTATTATTTACTTGCTTACCTGTCCCTGTGGTCTTCAGTATATAGTGTGACATAGTCCAAAGATGTTAGGCAGCTTTCTGCCCCATTTTAGAGCAGAAAGTGCAGGAATAGTTACAAATGATCCGTTCCACAGCTTCCCATTAACTCAGGCAGCTGGATGGAAAATCCAGACCACAGATTACCATGGCTCTAGTTCTCCCTCACCTGCTCTTCTAATCACATGCACAGGTATTTAGAGCAGAGAGGTTTTGCATTTCTCTCTCTCTCTCCTTGGAGCCTGGAGGCTGGGGGTATCGCTGCTCCCCTGCATCCAGTATCGGGGTTGACGGCCCCTCCAAGTATCACAGTACCAGAGGATTTGCCTGGACACGGGACCGAGTTCCCACCACGAACAGATAAGACCAAACAAATGTTTACTGCTGTTGCTAAAAGACTGTGCTGTATCTAAGTGACCCTAAATGAGAGAGCATTGTTTTAAGCTGGGGAACCAGGTTAGTTGGCCAGCAGCTGTTAGAGAGACTGATTCTATGTGTAGTTAGATCCCTGAAAGGGATAGGATTTTGTTTATATAATTTGGTTTCTTTTTACTTGAAATAACAGTGTGGGAAATACTGTAACAATGAAATGAGTGAACTGCTGAATGAAAGTATCTGAGTACCTCTAACCTACACATGTTAAAGCTGCAGTACCTTACTTGGATGAAAATAAAGCAGGCAGAAGCCTGAGTTAAGCAGCTTAATACTTTGCATGATCCTGTTTTTGTATTAAATAACCCTAGAAGACTGTGTCGGGAAGAACCCAGACAGACGTCAGCACTACAAAAGAGGGGCGTTTGTCACATATGGTGGAGAATGCGGGCAGACACTAAAAAGTCTGTGGGTTTGCAAATAAATGCGGGGGGTTAAAATGGCCGCCCAGCTGAACTAAAGTACAGATGCTATGAGTGAAGTCTGTCCCGCTGTGTATATCAGTTGTGCTTTTAGCATACACAGAGAATGTGCGAAGTGTGGATGCAATAGCACCCTGAACCCAAACAGAAAACCAAAATGTTTTGCTGAAGAGAAAATTTTTTTTTTGCATCTAGCAAGTGCTGTTTGTAAAGCTTATGCCTTTTGCTGAAGTGAGTGAATTTGCAGCTAGCAAGTGCTGTATGTAAGCTGCTGAAGTAAGTGAAATTGCAGCTAGCAAATTGTCCCTGCCGGGTTTCTAAAATGGCCGACGTGAAATGTTTGTTGTGTAATGTACGTAACCATACAAAACAGTGTCCCTTCAGGCCATACTATGATCACGACCCTGGAGGAGAGCCGTACCCACAGATGAATTTAGTATGCTGGGCCTGTCGTGAAGTAGGTCACATGGAAGATGTGTGCCCCAAAATTTTCAAAGACAAACAGCTGCAAAAGCAAGCAACGCCCTGTGAGTGCAAGCAAGATGTGGAAGCTGATACCAGTGAGTGTGTGCCCAGTACCACTGATATCTCTGGAGCTAATAAAGCAAAAAGAAAGAAAACTGTTCCTCAAGTCACAGGGGAAGTGACCGAGCCACTTGAACCTGCACTGTCAGGACATGCGTCAGAAAGGCGCCGAGATGAGCAACAGCCCATAGGGCCTGGCGCAATCGTCCCAGGAATGACGACACGCCTAGAGATGACAAAGGCTACTGCTACCATCATAGGCAGAGAGCCAAGCGAATCAAAGAAAACAAGAACTGACTGGAAACTATGCTATGAGATGTCCCAGAAAGATGTGCAAAACTTCATCACAGAGTTGGGGGTTTCTCGGCAAGAGGCTAGCGCGCTTAAAGCAGAGCTGGAACTCTCACGCCATGAGGTCTACGCTCGCAGCACAGAGCTGTGTACATTGAAGAAAACCTATGAGAATACCCTGAGTAATTTAGAGACTGTAAAAAGAGAGAATGTAAGTCTGACACAGAAAAATTCAGACTTGACTGACCAGATCAGTGAAGGTGATGAGAAGCTTCACCAAGCAGAAAAAGTGGAGAAGCAATTGATCCAGGAAAAGTTAGAAATGCAGGAAGCACTGCAGAATACAGAATCAGCGGCGATCCAGGCGACACAAACTGCAGAGCTCCAAAAAATGGAGGCGCTGATGCAAACCCAGAGCAAGCACCAGAAAGAGGTGAAGACCCTGAGGGAGGTCTGGCACGATCAGGTTGAAGAGCTGCAGAAGCAGATGGCTGAGCGCGAGATACAGTGCGCCAAGAGAGAGGAGGTGTCCGTCCGTCAGGTGGTTTGCCTGACACTGCGCTATAAAAGCGAGATGGCCGATATCTACAAGCAGCTGGACCACACGGCAAATGAGGGGGCCCGGCTGCAGCTGGAGCTGGACAAGACCCGGAAGGAGCACCTGCAGCTGCAGGTCAAGAATAGAGAAAATGAAACAGAGTTAAACCTCGCTCTGAAACAGATGACGGACATGGGAGAAGCGGCTAAAGTGGTTCAGTCGGGCTATCAATCCTACCTCCTAACCAAGCAAGCTGTACGTTCCTATACGTGTATCTTCAATGCTGTTGCAATATTACGATTTGCTATAAAGATGAAGTTGGAGAAAGAGATTCCAAGGCTAAAAGAGACACGGTCACAAAAGGAGACCAGGGAAAGTAAACTCAATGCCCTCACTGATGACAAAGAGGAAGGAGAAAGAATTGACTTTGATTGTGCTGCTGTTATTCCAGAAACAGATAGGCACCCTCCTGAGAATATACTCCCTGATCTGGAATTCAAAAATCCAGATCCTCAATTTCATTTACGTTGTCCAGAAGATTATCAAACTAGTGGACACACCCAGGACAACACAGAAGATGTTTTAGCCAAGTGGGTGGCAGTTCCTGAAAAAACAAACTTGTTGACAGATCCTGATGACATGGTTAATATGGACTACGTTTGTACAGAGGCAACTAGGTCTCCAAAACCCAAAGGCCTGGTAATGGCCACAAAAGGGAAATCAAAGATTGAAAAGAAAAAACAACGAAGGTTAACACGGCGCCTGAATAGTTCCATATCTCACCAATCTGGACCACACTGTGGAGCCAAGGAGAATCTGGTCCAAGGGTCTCATCAGAAGCTAAAGAAACAGTCCAGTCATTTGCAGGTTGCAGCGGGCTATGAAATAAAGTCAAAGGATGCAATAGACTGGAAGTCAAAAAAAAAAAAAAAATGTTTGGGGGAACTGACCGATTTTTTTTTTATGACACGTGTGGACTATGTCACGGACACTTAACTTTGCAAATAAGCATTTGGTCAATATTACAATGTAATATTGGTTCTCTGTGTTGAAAATGTAGCTAAACTACAAATTAATATACAGGGTTGATGGCCCTTAAGATTACAAGGCTGTAGTATAAGAAAAAAAAAAAATATTGGTTGCTTACAATATGGAAAAAAAAAAAAAAAAAAAAATGCCCTTTTCGGTTGGTAAATTTATAATGAGGTTCATATTCTAGAGTAGAAAAACCCAGGGAGGTAATAGAAATTGTCTGGTTTTGTGAATATATTTAGCAGATCCTGGGTTGCAAGAATGTGTGCTAGACATTTATTTTTCAAAATAGTTCCCTAATAGAGAGCAACAAAAAAAAATATGTTTGCCAAGTATAGTCTCTTATGACGAAACCTATTGTCCATAATTGCCGTGGAAAAAGTTCATATTCGTGTCATGTGAATACTTAATGTTGTACTGAGGAGTTAGCTCAAGTATTTCAGGTAGGACGCTCACCCCAGTGAGGTCCATGGCCGCTCACCCCAGTAGGTGTGAGCTGGGGAGGGGGATATGTGACATAGTCCAAAGATGTTAGGCAGCTTTCTGCCCCATTTTAGAGCAGAAAGTGCAGGAATAGTTACAAATGATCCGTTCCACAGCTTCCCATTAACTCAGGCAGCTGGATGGAAAATCCAGACCACAGATTACCATGGCTCTAGTTCTCCCTCACCTGCTCTTCTAATCACATGCACAGGTATTTAGAGCAGAGAGGTTTTGCATTTCTCTCTCTCTCTCCTTGGAGCCTGGAGGCTGGGGGTATCGCTGCTCCCCTGCATCCAGTATCGGGGTTGACGGCCCCTCCAAGTATCACAGTACCAGAGGATTTGCCTGGACACGGGACCGAGTTCCCACCACGAACAGATAAGACCAAACAAATGTTTACTGCTGTTGCTAAAAGACTGTGCTGTATCTAAGTGACCCTAAATGAGAGAGCATTGTTTTAAGCTGGGGAACCAGGTTAGTTGGCCAGCAGCTGTTAGAGAGACTGATTCTATGTGTAGTTAGATCCCTGAAAGGGATAGGATTTTGTTTATATAATTTGGTTTCTTTTTACTTGAAATAACAGTGTGGGAAATACTGTAACAATGAAATGAGTGAACTGCTGAATGAAAGTATCTGAGTACCTCTAACCTACACATGTTAAAGCTGCAGTACCTTACTTGGATGAAAATAAAGCAGGCAGAAGCCTGAGTTAAGCAGCTTAATACTTTGCACGATCCTGTTTTTGTATTAAATAACCCTAGAAGACTGTGTCGGGAAGAACCCAGACAGACGTCAGCACTACAAAAGAGGGGCGTTTGTCACAATAGGAAGAACTAAGCGAAGTCTTAAAGAAAGGTTCACTGAACATAGACGAAACATCCTAAAAGGCTTCACAGGTCATGGTGTTTCACGCCATTTTTTAATCAAACACAATATGTCTACAGATGGTCTAACAGTCACGGGTATAGAACACATTGGGAAAACGAATATGAGAGGGGATAGACTTTTAAAATTGAGAAAACAAGAGACGTATTGGATTTTTAAACTACAGACACGTAGCCCCAAAGGTTTAAATGAGGACTTGGATCTCCTTGCCTTTCAATGAAGTTGAGGAGTTTTTATATTTTTATCATATATATTTTTAATACATATTTTAACGAACCATTTATTATTTATTTATAAATGTTTATAATTTTTTTTTTATCCAATACGTCCTCTTCCAATAAGGTTCCCCAAATTGTACTGTAGTGTAATGTTTTTTCTTTTTTCTTTTTATCCTGTTGATCTATGCTCTTCTTTTATGGGATGCAATTTATTTATGTATTTAAAGCTAATTTGTTGATCATTATAAGATGATATAAGATCATATCGTCCTTGTAGGCTCTGTTCATTGTGCGCGAAGGCTGTGAGCCCGGGTCAGCTGGGTCAGCTGGGGTCTGACTCGATCACCATCATGCTATATTACCCTCTAGGCCAAGCAGTCAAGCATCCCCTCATCGGCACTTCCGAGGACTTCGACTGTGGCTGAGTGGAGAGAAAGGTTAAGCATCATGCCCCGCACATACCTGGCTGACCCCCTTAGTCCTTTCCATCCTAGCCATCTTCTTTCTCCCCCGGTCCTACTCTGGGGTGTCCCCCCTCCCATCCCTCCCACCTTGCTGGAGGAGTGTCTCCCGCTCTGCCTTTACCTGCTCCCTCTCACATATCTTCCTCATCAACGTATCCTCTCGGTCCCCCCTCACTCTCTTGCCCCCCCTGCTCGCTTCCCCCCTCTCTCTCCCCCCTCGCTCTCTCTCCCCCTGTCTCTCCCCCCTCGCTTCCCCCCCTTACTTCCCCCCTCCTCTCTCCCCCTCTCTCCTTTGCTCCTCCCCCCCTCATCAATTCCTCCCCCCACCCTCCCCTCCCCCCTTTGGCGTGGGCTACTTATGCCATTTTTCAATTAATTTTATTCATTTTGGGGCACACCTGGTCTCTACTGCCCCCCACCATCAGGTCTCTTGCTCCCTTCTGCGCCTCCTCCTTAGGAGCAGCGGGGATCCACCGGGCTCCCTGCACGCTCTTGCCACCAGGGGGCTCCCCCTTACGATCCGCTCCCGTCCTTCTTCTAAGCTGCCATGTCGCCTCACGCCACCAGGGGTCTCCCTCCTTCAACACTCCTGCTGCTGTCAAGATGGCCGTGCTGCTGCTTCCCGCCACCAGGGGACCTCTTCCCTCTCCTTCACGAGGTGAGATTAAAATGGCCGCGCCGTACTCTTCCCGCCACTAGAGGGGATCTGCTACCCACCAACTGAGCCCTATGAAGTTCTGTGCCGGGGATGGCTCCTTTAAGTCCAAGCTTGGGGGTGATTGACACCGGAGCAACACTTAAGCACAGTGTTTGCTCCGTGTCGGCTCCACACACTGCCAGGACGCCTCCGGGGCTGGAGCCTCTGCTGTATGCTGCTGCTGCTCGGGACCCAGGGAAGAGGTAGGTAGACCAATTCTTTTCAGGAACTCCGCGCCCCCATCCATTTGTTTCAAGGTGGACGCCACTCCATTTTTTATGACAATGAGTCCGAATGGGAACAGCCAAATCAGAAATATTATAAAAGAATTACGGAATGAACATAGACTGGGATCTCACTCATTTTTTGTAATCATTCTTTTAATTTTTTATACACATTTGTCTGGAGTGTTTCCCTTATCCTTATTTTGTACTATCAGAGTACTAAACATACTTGTTTCTTTATTATAGTTAATCTATTATCATTAATACAATATCACTGGTATGTTATTTAGACTTTTTATAATATAATCCCCTTGTTTCTCTTGATTCCTGTAGATTCAGTTTATTTTTTATCCTTAGGTATAGACGATTTCTGCTATGACTCATGACTATGTCATTAGTCTGGCATATTTCTGTCTTACCTTTGATAGATATGTGCATATGTAGGCATATTAGACATGTATATACAGTACATGTATAGTTTTTTTTTTTTAAAAAAAAGATACCTTTCTATTTCTTGTGTAGTTTCTGTATGGGCAAGTATGTGTGTGTCATGACTCTATTGATTAGCATATTAGCTGATCTATTAGTTTATTTTCTTTTTTGTTCATATTTGTAACTAACTGACACACATATACTTTCCTGTTGTTAATAGGACGGAGGGTCTATTTATCCTCTTGGAACTCAATTTTGATATATGCTATATGTGATGGTTGTCAAAAATGTAGGTATTTCAGTATAATTCTTTTATAATATTTCTGATTTATACCTTTTAGTTGCGTGTTGACATCCTTTGCATTATACATACATTTTATATATATTTTTTCTGTTTTTCTGTTTTTCTTTTAACATTAATTCTTTTTTGTTCTAGAGGTGTGTAGCAATGTTATTTATCTGTTTTTTTTCTATATTTAGAACTATGTTATATGGTGCTTTGTTATGTTTTTTAACAATGTTATTATTAAAGTTTTTTTATTCAAGATGTTTTTTCTCCTGACAGCCAATCTTGGCACTCAGTGTACCTCCTCTGTTACGAGCGCGACTCAGTACTGAAGCGCGCAGTAATAATGCGACTCCGTTTCGGGACGCATGTTGATGACGTCACGAGTAGTGAGTTTTGGCGCAAATTCTTCTCGGATAAATAGTTTGTTATTATGTCTCTCCTTACACCTTGAGAAAGTCCTGAGGGATGAAACGCGTTGGTGCGTGGTCCTGTTTTTCTGCCTAAACTGACCATTAAAGGCTAATCTATATTTTATCCCTAGAGAATATGGAATTACCCAGTATACCGAGGCTGCTAACAGGTAGTGCACACACTTTATGGCAACTTGATTGAAGAGAGACCCAGCAATGATTAATGAAACAATAAGCCTCCGGCATTGAAAACAGGGAGTTGGGTAATAGTAAGCCGGATAGAGGTACAGGGGGACACCTCCCTAAGGGGCGCCCCCAAGTAAATCACAGCCCGGCACTAACCGCCTCAATAATCTCCCTGAAATACCGCGTGGAGGTTAGGAGTACTCACGAAAAAGCCGTCCCTGTTGGTGCAGGGAATTCTGCAGCGGCTTCCTCCTCTGGTGTAGCTGGCGTCAGCGTGCTCCTCCGGAAATGATGACACAGGAAGAAGGGGGTAGGATGGTCCGTGGTTCACAGCAACTTCAGCAGCCAACGCATGGATGTCTAAAAAAACTTTATTGATCGCTAGCAGCAAACATCAGGCAACCACTCTAACATGTTTCGTCCAGGCTATGGACTTTTTCAAAGAGTGCTGATAGTGTATGGCAGCCAAATAGATATAGGGAGTGGTGAGTGTATGCCACCAATAGAAACAGGGAACATATTTAAACCTCACCTGTGGTAGATTAATCATTAAAGTGGATAACTATCCCCCAACAATCCCCATAGCAATGGCTGCACAACAAGGTATTTACAACATACACATGAAAAATCTTAAAAACAAAACAGAACATATAATGGATAAATTTAAAAACACAACTACTGATGTTTTAAGTTACCAGCATCATTATTATTACTGTATATAAAGCTATATCAATTAATGGAAGTATACAGATGTATAACAAAGGATTTCATATATCTAGTACTTATAAAATCTTTTCAGTACTTATAAAGCATTTTCAGTATCAAGATTCACTTTAAAGGGATATAAACATTTTATCAATTTATTCACATAATTCATATCCATGAATACAGTGGCAACCGCATGACAGACAGTAACTTAATATGTCACCTCCCAGATCACAATGTAATTGGGTGAACACTGTGAACCCACCCCAAAACTTAGCCATTACCCCATCAGGAAGTGTTTCAGTTCCCACTCCTGATTGATGCCGGCCGGATGGAGTGTGTTCAGAGTGTACACCCAATACATTTCCTGTTTATTTAATACCCCCTCTCTATGGCCTCCTCTAGCGTTACAAGGGATATGTTCAATTGCCATATAGGAAAAGTTGGCTATTCCCCCTTTAGGGCATCTGGAGAAGTGTCTGGGAACTGGATGAGATACATCATTTTTTTTAATAAGCCTGACATGCTCGGCAATGCGGGTCTTGACTGGCCGAATGGTTCGTCCCACATACAATTTTTTGCAACCACATCTCAAAAGATAAATGGTGTAGGATGTATTACAATTCAAAAATTCTTTAATAAAATATTTTTTTCCATTGATGTCAGTTTGGACAAATTTTGTACTATGAACATATTTACACATGGAACAATTTCCACATGCATAAAAACCTTTAGGAATACTACCAATTCTTTTAAGATCAGTTTTAGTTTGAAAGTGACTTGGCGAGAGGTGTGATGCTAGTGTCTTAGCCCTACGGAATGAAAATTTTGGTCCCTTCAAGGTAAACTCAGCAATATCCTTATCAAGGCACAGGGTGTGCCAATGTTTATGCACAATGTCGCATATAAGCTTGGATTGGCGACTATAAGTCGTGATGAATAATGGACTCATATCACTATACTTGCTCTTAGATTGTATGTACCCCTTATGATGTTTGTCTTTTTTCTTTTTATCGAGGATTCCAGGGCGATCCAAAGTCATAGCGTACTCGTATGCTGTCTGGATATCTGTATATTTGTAACCCCTGGCTTGGAATCTCTCAAATAGTGCTTGTGACTGCAAAGAGAAATTCTCGTCATCAGAACATATCCGTCTCAACCTTACAAATTGGGCCCTCGGAATACTTTTGATTAAAGATTGTGGATGACAACTTTTGGCTGACAGTAGTGTGTTTCGGGAGTTTGGCTTGCGAAATATGTCAGTTTGGATTAGCATGTCATAGTCTATGTAAAGGAGCAGGTCCAGATAATTGATGCAATTTATATTTTGTTCATAAGTGAATTTGATATTAACATTATTGATATTAAGTGTGTTTATAAATGCTACAAGTGATGATTCATCGCCGTCCCATATAATAATGAGATCGTCGATGAATCTTTTATAGTAAATAATTTGTGAACGATAAGAATTATTACTGTGATATATATATTGTGCTTCCCATAACCCCATGAATAAGTTTGCATATGATGGTGCAAAACTTGTGCCCATTGCAGTGCCTAATAATTGTAAATAAAAACGTGAATCAAATAAGAAATAATTGTGAGTTAATAAAAATTTAATAGATTCTAATAGAAAAGTGCAAAGTGAAGTGGACAGATGTGATAAATTTAAAAAGTGCGTGATAGCTAATAACCCGTGATCGTGATTAATGATGGAATACAGAGAGATCACGTCAAGGGTGACCCATCTGTATTCTTTTTTCCAGACCAGATCCTTTACATCTACCATGAGGTCCGTGGAATCCTTAATGAATGACGGTAATGCCAGTACCAATGGTTTGAGATAAGAGTCCACATACCGCGATAACCCATCTCCCAAAGATCCAATACCTGCCACTATAGGACGACCAGGAGGGTCGACCAGTGACTTATGGATCTTTGGGAGATGGTGGAATACCGGAATCACGGGATGTGGACTTCTCAAAAATTCAATCTCATGTTTGTCTAATGTACAAAGTATCTTTCCAAATTCAATAATTTCATCTAGTTGACTAATAAAGTCCTGTGTTGGATCCTTTTTAAGAAGTTTATACTGATCCGGATTCCCTAGCTGCCGTAATGCCTCCTGTTTGTATTGTAGGGTGGATAAAACCACAAGGGCTCCACCTTTATCAGCATTTCTAAACATGATGTCTTTGTTATGCTTCAAGGTGTCTAGTTCATGAATCTCCGTGTATGTCAGGTTATTGGCATGCATAGATGAGCAGGAGAAACCTTTAGATAAAATTTGAAGGTCTCTTTCTACCAACCTTTCAAATGCCGTAATGAAAGGCCCCCTATTGGCATTGGGGCAGAAGATAGACTTCTTTTTAAATCCTGAGGAGTGGGTGCCAAAGAAAGGTTGGGAGAAAGCATTGATTTCTTCGCCTTGCTGCTCAAGTAATGCGTCCAAGTCTGATAATACACAGGTTTCCTGAAAGGTATCAAGAGAAATATTAGTTAATGCATCATTAGTAACAATATTAGGTAGTTCATCATCAGTATTGGGTAATACAACATCATTATCAGAGTCAGACAAGTTATTAGTTTGAAAATGTCCTCTTGATATAAAAAACTTTTTTAAGGATAATTTGCGAGTAAACCTTTGGAGGTCAATCACAGTCTGGAACAAGTGGAAGTCCTGAACCGGGGCAAAACCCAGTCCCTTATTTAGTAGAGATAATTGTGCATGGGAGAGTTCCACTCCTGAGAGATTAATGACGTTATTATCACTCTCATCTATGTGTACTTCTTTCTTTTTGGTCTCCCGCGAGTTTCCACGTTTTCTCCGCGATCGTCTGGTTCGCGGCGTGATCGTGTTCCTGTGGATAAAAAAGAAGACGAAGAGGGAGCCTGTTCCTGATTTTTTGATCTGGCCCCATTAGATGTGATGGATGACCTGCTGTCGCTCCTAGATCTCCCATGGTTATCTCGTATACTCTCAGTAGAACCTTCAAAAGATACAGAGTGAGATCTCAATTCGCACTCTGAGTAGTCTGACTCCGCACCTGAGTTGTCAGCTGATCTTCCCTTTAAGATAGACTTATTAGGGTTGCTTTTAGACCATCCTTTGGATTGAGGTTTAAACCCCCTTGCTGTATTGGATCCCACATTCTCTCTTGTTTGAGGTTTCTGCCAACAATAAATTTGTCCTTTTATATAATCTACACGGTCTCGTTCGAACTTGCTGTGTTTTTTGTCACTTATTGTGTCCTCTATGGTCTCAATATTAGTCAGCAGGGTTTTGTCGTTTTTTATAAATTGATCCATTTTAATAAATGGCTTCAAGTTGTTCCTCAAAAGGTTTATTTCCAACATTAATTGCTCCTTTTCTTTTGACTTCTGCTGAATGATTAGTTCCATTAGCTTTAAAGAACATTGGTTTAGAGTATCAGTCCAGTCCTGCTCAAATTGCATATTGGTAAAGCCAAATGTTGGTGTCTTTTTTATTCGCAAACCTCGTGGTATTCTTTTACATCTAATATAGTTGTTCAATGAGGTGATGTCCCACCATAGGCGTATATTCAACACCAACAGTCTTTCTAGCTTTACAAAGTAATGTGTGAGGTCTGAAGGCTCCTCACATATAACCTCAGTACTTTCATTAAACAAGTGGGCAGCTTTTTTTGAACGTTTGGCATTATCCCCGCATGCATTGACATATGTATCCACATTTGTATCCTCTGATTCAACATCAATATCTTCCATGGCAAAAAAACAATATAATAGTATTGAATTAAAAATAAAAATTATTTATTAATATCTTGTTAAAAACTCTCATGCGTTGGCTGAAGCCTAAGTGCAAAAAACAGTAATCCTTAAATTCTTGAGTAAATAATGTCCTTTATATTTTGGAATTTTCCAGGATAGTCCAAATAAGCATATACAATTTACTTATTCACTTATTCACTTGCCCGTGAGCCATCAGGTAGAAATAGATTGCTAGAGAATATGGAATTACCCAGTATACCGAGGCTGCTAACAGGTAGTGCACACACTTTATGGCAACTTGATTGAAGAGAGACCCAGCAATGATTAATGAAACAATAAGCCTCCGGCATTGAAAACAGGGAGTTGGGTAATAGTAAGCCGGATAGAGGTACAGGGGGACACCTCCCTAAGGGGCGCCCCCAAGTAAATCACAGCCCGGCACTAACCGCCTCAATAATCTCCCTGAAATACCGCGTGGAGGTTAGGAGTACTCACGAAAAAGCCGTCCCTGTTGGTGCAGGGAATTCTGCAGCGGCTTCCTCCTCTGGTGTAGCTGGCGTCAGCGTGCTCCTCCGGAAATGATGACACAGGAAGAAGGGGGTAGGATGGTCCGTGGTTCACAGCAACTTCAGCAGCCAACGCATGGATGTCTAAAAAAACTTTATTGATCGCTAGCAGCAAACATCAGGCAACCACTCTAACATGTTTCGTCCAGGCTATGGACTTTTTCAAAGAGTGCTGATAGTGTATGGCAGCCAAATAGATATAGGGAGTGGTGAGTGTATGCCACCAATAGAAACAGGGAACATATTTAAACCTCACCTGTGGTAGATTAATCATTAAAGTGGATAACTATCCCCCAACAATCCCCATAGCAATGGCTGCACAACAAGGTATTTACAACATACACATGAAAAATCTTAAAAACAAAACAGAACATATAATGGATAAATTTAAAAACACAACTACTGATGTTTTAAGTTACCAGCATCATTATTATTACTGTATATAAAGCTATATCAATTAATGGAAGTATACAGATGTATAACAAAGGATTTCATATATCTAGTACTTATAAAATCTTTTCAGTACTTATAAAGCATTTTCAGTATCAAGATTCACTTTAAAGGGATATAAACATTTTATCAATTTATTCACATAATTCATATCCATGAATACAGTGGCAACCGCATGACAGACAGTAACTTAATATGTCACCTCCCAGATCACAATGTAATTGGGTGAACACTGTGAACCCACCCCAAAACTTAGCCATTACCCCATCAGGAAGTGTTTCAGTTCCCACTCCTGATTGATGCCGGCCGGATGGAGTGTGTTCAGAGTGTACACCCAATACATTTCCTGTTTATTTAATACCCCCTCTCTATGGCCTCCTCTAGCGTTACAAGGGATATGTTCAATTGCCATATAGGAAAAGTTGGCTATTCCCCCTTTAGGGCATCTGGAGAAGTGTCTGGGAACTGGATGAGATACATCATTTTTTTTAATAAGCCTGACATGCTCGGCAATGCGGGTCTTGACTGGCCGAATGGTTCGTCCCACATACAATTTTTTGCAACCACATCTCAAAAGATAAATGGTGTAGGATGTATTACAATTCAAAAATTCTTTAATAAAATATTTTTTTCCATTGATGTCAGTTTGGACAAATTTTGTACTATGAACATATTTCCACATGGAACAATTTCCACATGCATAAAAACCTTTAGGAATACTACCAATTCTTTTAAGATCAGTTTTAGTTTGAAAGTGACTTGGCGAGAGGTGTGATGCTAGTGTCTTAGCCCTACGGAATGAAAATTTTGGTCCCTTCAAGGTAAACTCAGCAATATCCTTATCAAGGCACAGGGTGTGCCAATGTTTATGCACAATGTCGCATATAAGCTTGGATTGGCGACTATAAGTCGTGATGAATAATGGACTCATATCACTATACTTGCTCTTAGATTGTATGTACCCCTTATGATGTTTGTCTTTTTTCTTTTTATCGAGGATTCCAGGGCGATCCAAAGTCATAGCGTACTCGTATGCTGTCTGGATATCTGTATATTTGTAACCCCTGGCTTGGAATCTCTCAAATAGTGCTTGTGACTGCAAAGAGAAATTCTCGTCATCAGAACATATCCGTCTCAACCTTACAAATTGGGCCCTCGGAATACTTTTGATTAAAGATTGTGGATGACAACTTTTGGCTGACAGTAGTGTGTTTCGGGAGTTTGGCTTGCGAAATATGTCAGTTTGGATTAGCATGTCATGGTCTATGTAAAGGAGCAGGTCCAGATAATTGATGCAATTTATATTTTGTTCATAAGTGAATTTGATATTAACATTATTGATATTAAGTGTGTTTATAAATGCTACAAGTGATGATTCATCGCCGTCCCATATAATAATGAGATCGTCGATGAATCTTTTATAGTAAATAATTTGTGAACGATAAGAATTATTACTGTGATATATATATTGTGCTTCCCATAACCCCATGAATAAGTTTGCATATGATGGTGCAAAACTTGTGCCCATTGCAGTGCCTAATAATTGTAAATAAAAACGTGAATCAAATAAGAAATAATTGTGAGTTAATAAAAATTTAATAGATTCTAATAGAAAAGTGCAAAGTGAAGTGGACAGATGTGATAAATTTAAAAAGTGCGTGATAGCTAATAACCCGTGATCGTGATTAATGATGGAATACAGAGAGATCACGTCAAGGGTGACCCATCTGTATTCTTTTTTCCAGACCAGATCCTTTACATCTACCATGAGGTCCGTGGAATCCTTAATGAATGACGGTAATGCCAGTACCAATGGTTTGAGATAAGAGTCCACATACCGCGATAACCCATCTCCCAAAGATCCAATACCTGCCACTATAGGACGACCAGGAGGGTCGACCAGTGACTTATGGATCTTTGGGAGATGGTGGAATACCGGAATCACGGGATGTGGACTTCTCAAAAATTCAATCTCATGTTTGTCTAATGTACAAAGTATCTTTCCAAATTCAATAATTTCATCTAGTTGACTAATAAAGTCCTGTGTTGGATCCTTTTTAAGAAGTTTATACTGATCCGGATTCCCTAGCTGCCGTAATGCCTCCTGTTTGTATTGTAGGGTGGATAAAACCACAAGGGCTCCACCTTTATCAGCATTTCTAAACATGATGTCTTTGTTATGCTTCAAGGTGTCTAGTTCATGAATCTCCGTGTTTGTCAGGTTATTGGCATGCATAGATGAGCAGGAGAAACCTTTAGATAAAATTTGAAGGTCTCTTTCTACCAACCTTTCAAATGCCGTAATGAAAGGCCCCCTATTGGCATTGGGGCAGAAGATAGACTTCTTTTTAAATCCTGAGGAGTGGGTGCCAAAGAAAGGTTGGGAGAAAGCATTGATTTCTTCGCCTTGCTGCTCAAGTAATGCGTCCATTACTAGAAAGACTGTTGGTGTTGAATATATGCCTATGGTGGGACATCACCTCATTGAACAACTATATTAGATGTAAAAGAATACCACGAGGTTTGCGAATAAAAAAGACACCAACATTTGGCTTTACCAATATGCAATTTGAGCAGGACTGGACTGATACTCTAAACCAATGTTCCTTAAAGCTAATGGAACTAATCATTCAGCAGAAGTCAAAAGAAAAGGAGCAATTAATGTTGGAAATAAACCTTTTGAGGAACAACTTGAAACCATTTATTAAAATGGATCAATTTATAAAAAACGACAAAACCCTGCTGACTAATATTGAGACCATAGAGGACACAATAAGTGACAAAAAACACAGCAAGTTCGAACGAAACCGTGTAGATTATATAAAAGGACACATTTATTGTTGGCAGAAACCTCAAACAAGAGAGAATGTGGGATCCAATACAGCAAGGGGGTTTAAACCTCAATCCAAAGGATGGTCTAAAAGCAACCCTAATAAGTCTATCTTAAAGGGAAGATCAGCTGACAACTCAGGTGCGGAGTCAGACTACTCAGAGTGCGAATTGAGATCTCACTCTGTATCTTTTGAAGGTTCTACTGAGAGTATACGAGATAACCATGGGAGATCTAGGAGCGACAGCAGGTCATCCATCACATCTAATGGGGCCAGATCAAAAAATCAGGAACAGGCTCCCTCTTCGTCTTCTTTTTTATCCACAGGAACACGATCACGCCGCGAACCAGACGATCGCGGAGAAAACGTGGAAACTCGCGGGAGACCAAAAAGAAAGAAGTACACATAGATGAGAGTGATAATAACGTCATTAATCTCTCAGGAGTGGAACTCTCCCATGCACAATTATCTCTACTAAATAAGGGACTGGGTTTTGCCCCGGTTCAGGACTTCCACTTGTTCCAGACTGTGATTGACCTCCAAAGGTTTACTCGCAAATTATCCTTAAAAAAGTTTTTTATATCAAGAGGACATTTTCAAACTAATAACTTGTCTGACTCTGATAATGATGTTGTATTACCCAATACTGATGATGAACTACCTAATATTGTTACTAATGATGCATTAACTAATATTTCTCTTGATACCTTTCAGGAAACCTGTGTATTATCAGACTTGGACGCATTACTTGAGCAGCAAGGCGAAGAAATCAATGCTTTCTCCCAACCTTTCTTTGGCACCCACTCCTCAGGATTTAAAAAGAAGTCTATCTTCTGCCCCAATGCCAATAGGGGGCCTTTCATTACGGCATTTGAAAGGTTGGTAGAAAGAGACCTTCAAATTTTATCTAAAGGTTTCTCCTGCTCATCTATGCATGCCAATAACCTGACAAACACAGAGATTCATGAACTAGACACCTTGAAGCATAACAAAGACATCATGTTTAGAAATGCTGATAAAGGTGGAGCCCTTGTGGTTTTATCCACCCTACAATACAAACAGGAGGCATTACGGCAGCTAGGGAATCCGGATCAGTATAAACTTCTTAAAAAGGATCCAACACAGGACTTTATTAGTCAACTAGATGAAATTATTGAATTTGGAAAGATACTTTGTACATTAGACAAACATGAGATTGAATTTTTGAGAAGTCCACATCCCGTGATTCCGGTATTCCACCATCTCCCAAAGATCCATAAGTCACTGGTCGACCCTCCTGGTCGTCCTATAGTGGCAGGTATTGGATCTTTGGGAGATGGGTTATCGCGGTATGTGGACTCTTATCTCAAACCATTGGTACTGGCATTACCGTCATTCATTAAGGATTCCACGGACCTCATGGTAGATGTAAAGGATCTGGTCTGGAAAAAAGAATACAGATGGGTCACCCTTGACGTGATCTCTCTGTATTCCATCATTAATCACGATCACGGGTTATTAGCTATCACGCACTTTTTAAATTTATCACATCTGTCCACTTCACTTTGCACTTTTCTATTAGAATCTATTAAATTTTTATTAACTCACAATTATTTCTTATTTGATTCACGTTTTTATTTACAATTATTAGGCACTGCAATGGGCACAAGTTTTGCACCATCATATGCAAACTTATTCATGGGGTTATGGGAAGCACAATATATATATCACAGTAATAATTCTTATCGTTCACAAATTATTTACTATAAAAGATTCATCGACGATCTCATTATTATATGGGACGGCGATGAATCATCACTTGTAGCATTTATAAACACACTTAATATCAATAATGTTAATATCAAATTCACTTATGAACAAAATATAAATTGCATCAATTATCTGGACCTGCTCCTTTACATAGACCATGACATGCTAATCCAAACTGACATATTTCGCAAGCCAAACTCCCGAAACACACTACTGTCAGCCAAAAGTTGTCATCCACAATCTTTAATCAAAAGTATTCCGAGGGCCCAATTTGTAAGGTTGAGACGGATATGTTCTGATGACGAGAATTTCTCTTTGCAGTCACAAGCACTATTTGAGAGATTCCAAGCCAGGGGTTACAAATATACAGATATCCAGACAGCATACGAGTACGCTATGACTTTGGATCGCCCTGGAATCCTCGATAAAAAGAAAAAAGACAAACATCATAAGGGGTACATACAATCTAAGAGCAAGTATAGTGATATGAGTCCATTATTCATCACGACTTATAGTCGCCAATCCAAGCTTATATGCGACATTGTGCATAAACATTGGCACACCCTGTGCCTTGATAAGGATATTGCTGAGTTTACCTTGAAGGGACCAAAATTTTCATTCCGTAGGGCTAAGACACTAGCATCACACCTCTCGCCAAGTCACTTTCAAACTAAAACTGATCTTAAAAGAATTGGTAGTATTCCTAAAGGTTTTTATGCATGTGGAAATTGTTCCATGTGTAAATATGTTCATAGTACAAAATTTGTCCAAACTGACATCAATGGAAAAAAATATTTTATTAAAGAATTTTTGAATTGTAATACATCCTACACCATTTATCTTTTGAGATGTGGTTGCAAAAAATTGTATGTGGGACGAACCATTCGGCCAGTCAAGACCCGCATTGCCGAGCATGTCAGGCTTATTAAAAAAAATGCGTTAGAGGGGGTACCCGGGCGCTATCTCTGTAGAGCTAGGTCAGATAAGCTGAAATATAAAAAAGCGGAGTATGATACTGCCTGAGTGTGATTTTCAAGTGATGTCCTCCTGTGACTCGGAACCCCAGCAGGATCTATCCAGGACCCTTGTAAGCAATGAATACAGAAAGGATGGGGGAGCACAGTTGTGGGAAACAGGCAGTGTAATGGGTCTAGTAATATAAAAATAGAGCGGTTATACCCTGAGCGAACGTAATAGCTCAGGTGGCAGATGACCAATTGAAAGGGCGAATAAACATACTGCACCGACACACTTTATTCGAGCAAATACCCAGTATGTACCTGGTAGATACCTGGAATGCGCCGCTCCTCACCTCTGACAAGCCCCGTTGCGTTTGCCTTCCCAGCCTGGGTTCATGCCTGGCTGACGGGCGGCTGATCTGTTAAATGATAATGATTAGGATTTAATAGGCTGCAATGCTTCGCGTGTCTACCAGATGGCATAAATTCATGAATTGTAATGCAGTATATATATATATACTGTGCAGTATTGCAGCCAGCGGGAATAAAATGCTTCAATCCCTGCTTGGAAAATACCTCAATGCACTCGGGCAGAAAACAGTCACAAACCTCAATACACCCGGGTATACCCGAATTCGTGGGACTAGCCGAGCTCGAATAAAGTGTGTCGCCAGTGTAGATGTGTATATGTGGGTGAGAAGGTAAAAAATTGTAATATATAACTTACACGGCCTTGTGTAAGCTCAGTCTCATCAAGGTTTCTTTGGGGATCCCGTGCTCTTGCAATGATCCTTACTCTCTCCGCGATGTGAGTTCCTCTTCTTGTTGTATGTCCTTATTGCTTCGTGGTTCAGTGTTTCCACTCCAGGAGGATTTCCTCTCATATAAACAAAAGAGAGGATATGGTTAAAGCATATGTGTATAGAGGCGTCAATGTGGGGGAGGATAGGGTATTGATGAACCACTAAAAAGCCTCCAGACCCTAGTGTCATTTGTTTATGTTACAAGCTATCTTCAGCGTCAGTCACACCAGGAATAGAAGTATAAAGAAACCGCTAGGAGTGTGTACTCACACTGGCCCGTGTGAGTATTGTGATATTATATCTTTTATCATTGTCCCCATTCCTTCATCACCACCTGCTACCAATTGGGTAATATCCCTAAAAGGGCAGGAACAAGACACCAAGATAGGACCACACTCACATTGGCCCGTGTGAGTGTTAGATCATACAATTCCATTTTAGTGGTTCATCAATACCCTATCCTCCCCCACATTGACGCCTCTATACACATATGCTTTAACCATATCCTCTCTTTTGTTTATATGAGAGGAAATCCTCCTGGAGTGGAAACACTGAACCACGAAGCAATAAGGACATACAACAAGAAGAGGAACTCACATCGCGGAGAGAAAAAGGATCATTGCAAGAGCACGGGATCCCCAAAGAAACCTTGATGAGACTGAGCTTACACAAGGCCGTGTAAGTTATATATTACAATTTTTTACCTTCTCACCCACATATACACATCTATGTATATTCGCCCTTTCAATTGGTCATCTGCCACCTGAGCTATTACGTTCGCTCAGGGTATAACCGCTCTATTTTTATATTACTAGACCCATTACACTGCCTGTTTCCCACAACTGTGCTCCCCCATCCTTTCTGTATTCATTATTAAAAAAAATGATGTATCTCATCCAGTTCCCAGACACTTCTCCAGATGCCCTAAAGGGGGAATAGCCAACTTTTCCTATATGGCAATTGAACATATCCCTTGTAACGCTAGAGGAGGCCATAGAGAGGGGGTATTAAATAAACAGGAAATGTATTGGGTGTACACTCTGAACACACTCCATCCGGCCGGCATCAATCAGGAGTGGGAACTGAAACACTTCCTGATGGGGTAATGGCTAAGTTTTGGGGTGGGTTCACAGTGTTCACCCAATTACATTGTGATCTGGGAGGTGACATATTAAGTTACTGTCTGTCATGCGGTTGCCACTGTATTCATGGATATGAATTATGTGAATAAATTGATAAAATGTTTATATCCCTTTAAAGTGAATCTTGATACTGAAAATGCTTTATAAGTACTGAAAAGATTTTATAAGTACTAGATATATGAAATCCTTTGTTATACATCTGTATACTTCCATTAATTGATATAGCTTTATATAATAATAATGATGCTGGTAACTTAAAACATCAGTAGTTGTGTTTTTAAATTTATCCATTATATGTTCTGTTTTGTTTTTAAGATTTTTCATGTGTATGTTGTAAATACCTTGTTGTGCAGCCATTGCTATGGGGATTGTTGGGGGATAGTTATCCACTTTAATGATTAATCTACCACAGGTGAGGTTTAAATATGTTCCCTGTTTCTATTGGTGGCATACACTCACCACTCCCTATATCTATTTGGCTGCCATACACTATCAGCACTCTTTGAAAAAGTCCATAGCCTGGACGAAACATGTTAGAGTGGTTGCCTGATGTTTGCTGCTAGCGATCAATAAAGTTTTTTTAGACATCCATGCGTTGGCTGCTGAAGTTGCTGTGAACCACGGACCATCCTACCCCCTTGTTCCTGTGTCATCATTTCCGGAGGAGCACGCTGACGCCAGCTACACCAGAGGAGGAAGCCGCTGCAGAATTCCCTGCACCAACAGGGACGGCTTTTTCGTGAGTACTCCTAAACTCCACGCGGTATTTCAGGGAGATTATTGAGGCGGTTAGTGCCGGGCTGTGATTTACTTGGGGGCGCCCCTTAGGGAGGTGTCCCCCTGTACCTCTATCCGGCTTACTATTACCCAACTCCCTGTTTTCAATGCCGGAGGCTTATTGTTTCATTAATCATTGCTGGGTCTCTCTTCAATCAAGTTGCCATAAAGTGTGTGCACTACCTGTTAGCAGCCTCGGTATACTGGGTAATTCCATATTCTCTAGCAATCTATTTCTACCTGATGGCTCACGGGCAAGTGAATAAGTGAATAAGTAAATTGTATATGCTTATTTGGACTATCCTGGAAAATTCCAAAATATAAAGGACATTATTTACTCAAGAATTTAAGGATTACTGTTTTTTGCACTTAGGCTTCAGCCAACGCATGAGAGTTTTTAACAAGATATTAATAAATAATTTTTATTTTTAATTCAATACTATTATATTGTTTTTTTGCCATGGAAGATATTGATGTTGAATCAGAGGATACAAATGTGGATACATATGTCAATGCATGCGGGGATAATGCCAAACGTTCAAAAAAAGCTGCCCACTTGTTTAATGAAAGTACTGAGGTTATATGTGAGGAGCCTTCAGACCTCACACATTACTTTGTAAAGCTAGAAAGACTGTTGGTGTTGAATATACGCCTATGGTGGGACATCACCTCATTGAACAACTATATTAGATGTAAAAGAATACCACGAGGTTTGCGAATAAAAAAGACACCAACATTTGGCTTTACCAATATGCAATTTGAGCAGGACTGGACTGATACTCTAAACCAATGTTCCTTAAAGCTAATGGAACTAATCATTCAGCAGAAGTCAAAAGAAAAGGAGCAATTAATGTTGGAAATAAACCTTTTGAGGAACAACTTGAAGCCATTTATTAAAATGGATCAATTTATAAAAAACGACAAAACCCTGCTGACTAATATTGAGACCATAGAGGACACAATAAGTGACAAAAAACACAGCAAGTTCGAACGAGAACGTGTAGATTATATAAAAGGACAAATTTATTGTTGGCAGAAACCTCAAACAAGAGAGAATGTGGGATCCAATACAGCAAGGGGGTTTAAACCTCAATCCAAAGGATGGTCTAAAAGCAACCCTAATAAGTCTATCTTAAAGGGAAGATCAGCTGACAACTCAGGTGCGGAGTCAGACTACTCAGAGTGCGAATTGAGATCTCACTCTGTATCTTTTGAAGGTTCTACTGAGAGTATACGAGATAACCATGGGAGATCTAGGAGCGACAGCAGGTCATCCATCACATCTAATGGGGCCAGATCAAAAAATCAGGAACAGGCTCCCTCTTCGTCTTCTTTTTTATCCACAGGAACACGATCACGCCGCGAACCAGACGATCGCGGAGAAAACGTGGAAACTCGCGGGAGACCAAAAAGAAAGAAGTACACATAGATGAGAGTGATAATAACGTCATTAATCTCTCAGGAGTGGAACTCTCCCATGCACAATTATCTCTACTAAATAAGGGACTGGGTTTTGCCCCGGTTCAGGACTTCCACTTGTTCCAGACTGTGATTGACCTCCAAAGGTTTACTCGCAAATTATCCTTAAAAAAGTTTTTTATATCAAGAGGACATTTTCAAACTAATAACTTGTCTGACTCTGATAATGATGTTGTATTACCCAATACTGATGATGAACTACCTAATATTGTTACTAATGATGCATTAACTAATATTTCTCTTGATACCTTTCAGGAAACCTGTGTATTATCAGACTTGGACGCATTACTTGAGCAGCAAGGCGAAGAAATCAATGCTTTCTCCCAACCTTTCTTTGGCACCCACTCCTCAGGATTTAAAAAGAAGTCTATCTTCTGCCCCAATGCCAATAGGGGGCCTTTCATTACGGCATTTGAAAGGTTGGTAGAAAGAGACCTTCAAATTTTATCTAAAGGTTTCTCCTGCTCATCTATGCATGCCAATAACCTGACATACACGGAGATTCATGAACTAGACACCTTGAAGCATAACAAAGACATCATGTTTAGAAATGCTGATAAAGGTGGAGCCCTTGTGGTTTTATCCACCCTACAATACAAACAGGAGGCATTACGGCAGCTAGGGAATCCGGATCAGTATAAACTTCTTAAAAAGGATCCAACACAGGACTTTATTAGTCAACTAGATGAAATTATTGAATTTGGAAAGATACTTTGTACATTAGACAAACATGAGATTGAATTTTTGAGAAGTCCACATCCCGTGATTCCGGTATTCCACCATCTCCCAAAGATCCATAAGTCACTGGTCGACCCTCCTGGTCGTCCTATAGTGGCAGGTATTGGATCTTTGGGAGATGGGTTATCGCGGTATGTGGACTCTTATCTCAAACCATTGGTACTGGCATTACCGTCATTCATTAAGGATTCCACGGACCTCATGGTAGATGTAAAGGATCTGGTCTGGAAAAAAGAATACAGATGGGTCACCCTTGACGTGATCTCTCTGTATTCCATCATTAATCACGATCACGGGTTATTAGCTATCACGCACTTTTTAAATTTATCACATCTGTCCACTTCACTTTGCACTTTTCTATTAGAATCTATTAAATTTTTATTAACTCACAATTATTTCTTATTTGATTCACGTTTTTATTTACAATTATTAGGCACTGCAATGGGCACAAGTTTTGCACCATCATATGCAAACTTATTCATGGGGTTATGGGAAGCACAATATATATATCACAGTAATAATTCTTATCGTTCACAAATTATTTACTATAAAAGATTCATCGACGATCTCATTATTATATGGGACGGCGATGAATCATCACTTGTAGCATTTATAAACACACTTAATATCAATAATGTTAATATCAAATTCACTTATGAACAAAATATAAATTGCATCAATTATCTGGACCTGCTCCTTTACATAGACCATGACATGCTAATCCAAACTGACATATTTCGCAAGCCAAACTCCCGAAACACACTACTGTCAGCCAAAAGTTGTCATCCACAATCTTTAATCAAAAGTATTCCGAGGGCCCAATTTGTAAGGTTGAGACGGATATGTTCTGATGACGAGAATTTCTCTTTGCAGTCACAAGCACTATTTGAGAGATTCCAAGCCAGGGGTTACAAATATACAGATATCCAGACAGCATACGAGTACGCTATGACTTTGGATCGCCCTGGAATCCTCGATAAAAAGAAAAAAGACAAACATCATAAGGGGTACATACAATCTAAGAGCAAGTACAGCTAAACCCCGTTATAACGCGGGTCTCGGGGTCCACCCCGAGACCACCGCGTTACTAACGGGGTCGCGGAAAAAAAATGGCCGCCGCGCTTTAGCGCATATTCATCCCGCGGGACAGGAGATGGGAGCGGGCATGTCCCTCCGCTCCCCGCTTCCCCCTGTCACCGCGGGACAGCCCGCGGGGCAGGAGATGGGAGCGGGGATGTCCCTCCTGTCCCCGCTTCCCCCTGTCACCGCGGGACAGGCCGCGGGGCAGGAGATGGGAGCGGGGATGTCCCTCAGGTCGCCGCTTACCTCAGATCCCGCTGCCTGCATGGAGGTGGTAGCGGGGGGTTTCTTCTCCCCACCGCTGTCCCCGGTGCTCCCACTGCCTGCGCGGGAGGAGGGGGGGGAGCGGGTGGTGGTGCTGGTCGCGGCCTTTCCTCTGCTCCGACCCCACCCCCCGTCTGTGTAGAGTGAGAGAGTGTGTGTGTGTATGTATATATGGGAGAGAAAGTGTGTGTGTGTATATGGGTGTGTGTATGTGGGTGTGAGTGTGTGTAAGTGTCTGTGAGTGTGTGTAAGTGTCTGAGTGTGTGTGTAAGTGTGTGTAAGTGTGTGTAAGTGTGTGTGAGTGTGTGTGAGTGTGTGTGAGTGTGTGTGAGTGTCTGTAAGTGTGTGTGAGTGTGTGTGAGTGTGTGTGAGTGTGTGTGAGTGTGTGTAAGTGTCTGTAAGTGTGTGTGAGTGTGTGTGAGTGTGTGTGAGTGTGTGTGAGTGTGTGTGAGTGTCTGTGAGTGTCTGTGAGTGTCTGTGAGTGTGTGTGAGTGTGTGTGAGTGTCTGTAAGTGTGTGTGAGTGTGTGTGTGTGTCTGTAAGTGTGTGAGTGTGTGTGAGTGTCTGTGAGTGTCTGTAAGTGTGCGTGGGTGTGTGTGAGTGTGCGTAAGTGTGTGTGAGTGTGTGTGAGTGTCTGTAAGTGTGTGTGAGTGTGTGTGAGTGTCTGTAAGTGTGTGTGAGTGTGTGTGAGTGTGTGTGAGTGTCTGTAAGTGTGTGCGAGTGTGTGTGAGTGTGTGTGTAAGTGTGTGTAAGTGTGTGTGAGTGTGTGTGAGTGTGTGTGAGTGTGTGTGAGTGTGTGTGAGTGTCTGTAAGTGTCTGTAAGTGTGTGTGAGTGTGCGTGGGTGTGTGTGAGTGTGTGTGAGTGTGTGTGAGTGTGTGTGAGTGTGCGTAAGTGTCTGTAAGTGTGTGTGAGTGTCTGTAAGTGTCTGTAAGTGTCTGTGAGTGTGTGTGAGTGTGTGTGAGTGTGCGTAAGTGTGCGTGGGTGTGCGTGAGTGTCTGTGAGTGTCTGTGAGTGTCTAAGTGTGTGTAAGTGTGTGTGAGTGTGTGTAAGTGTCTGAGTGTGTGTGTAAGTAAGTGTAAGAGCCGGAGCGGGAGGTGGGAGGTTTGACAGGGAGGGGGGGCGTGGCTTGAGCGGAGGGACCCGCTACTCTCCCCCCCCTCCCTCCACGGACTGCAGGAGGGAGCTGCTACTCTCCCCCCCCCCCTCCCTACACGGGCTGCAGGAGGGAGCTGCTACTCTCCCCCCCCTCCCTCCACGGACTCGGGCTGGAGCACTCATACATACACACATACACACACACAGGCACTCACGCACTCATACACACACACGCGCGCACACACATGCAGGCACTCACGCACTCACACACACACACACAGACAGGCACTCGCACTCACACACACAGACCGCTAACCCCCCCCGCCGCAGTACAGGGCCCGCCGTAGCCGCAGCGCAGGGCCGCGCCACCCCCCCAACCCCCACAGCACAATGACTTCCCACCCCCTTAACTTTGTGAAACAAAAGTCACAAGACGTTGTACAGGCAAAATACTGTACATCTGTTAAAGTGCAGTTGTCTGTTTATTTCTATATAATAATTGTGTGCAGTGTGTGTGCAGTGTGTCAGTGTGTGCAGTGTGAGCAATGAGCAGTGTGTGTGCAGTGTGCAGTGTGTGTGCAGTGTGTCCAATGAGCAGTGTGTGTGCAGTGTGCAGTGTGTGTGCAGTGTGTCCAATGAGCAGTGTGTGTGCAGTGTGTGTGCAGTGTGTCAGTGTGTGCAGTGTGAGCAATGAGCAGTGTGTGTGCAGTGTGCAGTGTGTGTGCAGTGTGTCAGTGTGTGCAGTGTGTGTGCAGTGTGTGCAGTGTGCAGTGTGTGTGCAGTGTGTCAGTGTGTGCAGTGTGAGCAATGAGCAGTGTGCAGTGTGTGTGCAGTGTGCAGTGTGCGTGCAGTGTGCGTGCAGTGTGCGTGCAGTGTGTCAGTGTGTGCAGTGTGAGCAATGAGCAGTGTGTGTGCAGTGTGCAGTGTGTGTGCAGTGTGTCAGTGTGAGCAATGTGCAGTGTGTGTGCAGTGTGTGTGTGCAGTGTGCAGTGTGCAGTGTGTGTGCAGTGTGTGTGCAGTGTGAGCAATGAGCAGTGTGTGTGCAGTGTGCAGTGTGTGTGCAGTGTGCAGTGTGTGTGCAGTGTGTCAGTGTGAGCAATGAGCAGTGTGTGTGCAGTGTGCAGTGTGTGAGCAGTGTGGCAGTGTGAGCAATGAGCAGTGTGTGTGCAGTGAGTGTGTGCAGTGTGTGCAGTGTGCAAAAAAAAATGTAAAAAAAAAATTTTTTTAATTTTTTTTTTTTTTTTTTAAAAAAACGGGAGCCACGGGAAAACCACGTTATAACCGAATCGCGGTATAACGAGGCGCGTTATAACGGGGTTTAGCTGTATAGTGATATGAGTCCATTATTCATCACGACTTATAGTCGCCAATCCAAGCTTATATGCGACATTGTGCATAAACATTGGCACACCCTGTGCCTTGATAAGGATATTGCTGAGTTTACCTTGAAGGGACCAAAATTTTCATTCCGTAGGGCTAAGACACTAGCATCACACCTCTCGCCAAGTCACTTTCAAACTAAAACTGATCTTAAAAGAATTGGTAGTATTCCTAAAGGTTTTTATGCATGTGGAAATTGTTCCATGTGTAAATATGTTCATAGTACAAAATTTGTCCAAACTGACATCAATGGAAAAAAATATTTTATTAAAGAATTTTTGAATTGTAATACATCCTACACCATTTATCTTTTGAGATGTGGTTGCAAAAAATTGTATGTGGGACGAACCATTCGGCCAGTCAAGACCCGCATTGCCGAGCATGTCAGGCTTATTAAAAAAAATGATGTATCTCATCCAGTTCCCAGACACTTCTCCAGATGCCCTAAAGGAGGAATAGCCAACTTTTCCTATATGGCAATTGAACATATCCCTTGTAACGCTAGAGGAGGCCATAGAGAGGGGGTATTAAATAAACAGGAAATGTATTGGGTGTACACTCTGAACACACTCCATCCGGCCGGCATCAATCAGGAGTGGGAACTGAAACACTTCCTGATGGGGTAATGGCTAAGTTTTGGGGTGGGTTCACAGTGTTCACCCAATTACATTGTGATCTGGGAGGTGACATATTAAGTTACTGTCTGTCATGCGGTTGCCACTGTATTCATGGATATGAATTATGTGAATAAATTGATAAAATGTTTATTTCCCTTTAAAGTGAATCTTGATACTGAAAATGCTTTATAAGTACTGAAAAGATTTTATAAGTACTAGATATATGAAATCCTTTGTTATACATCTGTATACTTCCATTAATTGATATAGCTTTATATAATAATAATGATGCTGGTAACTTAAAACATCAGTAGTTGTGTTTTTAAATTTATCCATTATATGTTCTGTTTTGTTTTTAAGATTTTTCATGTGTATGTTGTAAATACCTTGTTGTGCAGCCATTGCTATGGGGATTGTTGGGGGATAGTTATCCACTTTAATGATTAATCTACCACAGGTGAGGTTTAAATATGTTCCCTGTTTCTATTGGTGGCATACACTCACCACTCCCTATATCTATTTGGCTGCCATACACTATCAGCACTCTTTGAAAAAGTCCATAGCCTGGACGAAACATGTTAGAGTGGTTGCCTGATGTTTGCTGCTAGCGATCAATAAAGTTTTTTTAGACATCCATGCGTTGGCTGCTGAAGTTGCTGTGAACCACGGACCATCCTACCCCCTTCTTCCTACATTTTTATCCCTGTTTGGAGTTGCCCTTATTTTCCTGCGTCTGGTAACGCTGTGAGCTGTGCTCCTCTTCTCTCCTACCTCTTTACCTTTGGATAAAGTTAACATTTTAACATACTGTGAGGCACCATGAGGCGTTGTGTCCTTTTATAATTTTTATGTTTTGAAAGTGAGGAATCAGAAGAGTTATGCAGGGAGAGCACACACCCATGTTAGAAGCTGATCAAAAAATGCAATCATTGTATATAGGAAAGATGGCAAAATAAAAAATAGAATAGCACTGGACGTGTTGAAAAGGGGAAAAAAAAGCTGTGTGTGCTGTGCACGCGCATAGTAAGTGAAACTTCTTTGACTTTTGTCACAGAAATTGTATTTGTGTTGGTGATGTTGTAATTAAAAATCAAAATACAAGTTCATTGACAAAACGCAAATAAATTTGACAGAATGCGCGTGCTCGGCACACATCCCCTGTATTAGCTATTTGCACTGATTGTTCGCGTGTGACCGAGTGTGTGCGCGTGTGACCGAGTGTGCGCGCGTGTGACCGAGTGTGCGCGCATGTGACCGAGTGTGCGCGCGTGTGACCGAGTGTGCGCGCGTGTGACCGAGTGTGCGCGCGTGTGACCGAGTGTGCGCGTGTGTGACCGAGTTTGCGCGTGTAACCGAGCGTGCGACTGCGTGTGACTGAGTGTGACCTTACATATCCCCTTGCACATCACCCCTCCTGCACATCACCCCTCCTGCACCTTGCATATCCCCCTGCACATCACCCCTCCTCCACATCACCCCTCCTCCACATCACCCCTCCTCCACATCACCCCTCCTCCACATCACCCCTCCTGCACATCACCCCTCCTGCACATCACCCTCCTTCACCTTATACTGTATATCCCCTTGCACATTACACATCCCCCCTGCACATCACACATCCCCCCTGCACATCACACATCCCCCCCTGCACATCACACATCCCCCCTGCACATCACACATCCCCCCCTGCACATTACATATCCCCCCCTGCACATCACCCCCCCCTGCACCTTACATCACATCACCCCCCCCTGCACCTTACATCCCCCCCCCTGCACCACTTCACCTCACATCACCTCCCCTCACCCCTGCACATCAGATCACGGCGGCAGAGCAGAACGCCGGCCTCCTCCTGCTCTGCTCCGTGAGGCTAATCAGGCCCCGCTCCCTCAGTCAGCGGGAGGGCGTGGCTTGAGTGAAGGGACCCGGGACACGCTACTCTTCCCCTTCCTCCCCCCCTGCTCTCGGCTCGGGCTGCGGGAGGGAGCTGCTGCGGTCTGCCATAAGGTAAGCAGCTCCCTCCCCCTTCACCCACAAATGCCCTCACACTCAGCGGGACGCAGGAAAGCGGAGGTAGGGAGGAGAGAGGCTGCGCGGCATGGCAGCGGCCGTTAGGAGCGGCGGCTATCGCCGCAGCATATGTCACGGTGTGTGGGGGGTGTGGGGCTCGGGGGGGGAGGTGTGGGGGGTGATTAGGAGCGATTAGGAGCGGCGCCGGCGGCTATCGCCGCTGCCGCCGCCGCAACATGTGACAGGGGCGGTGTGAGCGGAGCGGCGTCCATTACGTGACGTCACTTCCGTTTCACATTTCGCCCCACATCCATCCAGTTTTATCCCATCAGAGGTGCCACTAAAGAAGTTTCACTTCAAAAAACAATACCCCGGGACACGATTTGGAATAGGAATAAACCAGTAGGCTGCTTCCAATGTAATGTTACAAGGTGTCTAACATGAAAATGTATAAACAGTAAAGAACCAACAAATTTCCCTTCTAGAAACACTCTCTGTAAACACCAAATTAAAGATTTTGAACAGTTGTAACACTACCTTTGTAGTCATGGAACGTCCATGCAGCAAGCAATATGTGAGACCGACAAAAAGAAGTCTTAAAATTAGATTTCTCAAACAGAAGAGAAATATCTGTTCTGGGTTTACTAACCACATGGCGTCAAGACATTTTGCAATACTTTACAACAATAGTGACTAATAAATGAAAGCGATTGAATCGTTCAAACATGGTGAAAGGGGTGGGGGCATGATACCTTTAAAAGACTCAGGACATTGGCCATCGGAAATAGCAACAGAACATCCAGAGATAAGTATCTATGCCAGGCAACATCTCAAGTGAGAAAGGTGGCATGGATAGGATGTAATGCTATAAACAAGCGAAAGAAGTTTGAAAACTGCTATTTTGGAAGTTTACTGTAAGTCCTGTGTCAGCAAGTGATTATGCTATAGCCAGGATAATTGATATGGGATTAATTCAAGAGGACCAATGGACTAAACTTGAACGGTGAGAAGGTTAACAGTATATAAAATTACCAGGAATGGGTAAAACACCTGTATATTACGAAGTTGACACTGATAATTGTGAAAAGATAGCCCGCGTTTAACTAGTTCATTTATGAACTAAAGATGGGATGATATCAAATCCTGAACAGGAGAGATGCCATATTGTCTGTCTCTGTCTCTCTCTCTCTCTATATATATATACATATATATTCATATACATATATATACTTGGTATACATTTAGTTAACGAAAATCAGAAGATGTAGGAAAAACATGCAGTATTATAGTCCAAGGATGAATAGATAAGAACGTCGTCTAAATTGGAACTAGGAAGACATATATCATACCTTGGGAGACAGGCAGGAAGGCAGGGAGGATATAATGTTAGGAAAATAGACATGGGTTAAGACATGGGTTACCAGAACAGGTCATACTCGTTAAAATATAATGAGGGTGGATAACAGAATCAAAAAGTATGATATCTGTGAAATGTAACATGTTGAAATGACAGTGAAATTGAAAAAAAACAAGTACATATATGATGTTGTCTGGATGTCCGGGAACTTGGTATAATTATGTGATCATGTGTGTATTGAATTCAGAATTATTTGGAACTTACACTGACTAATTATCCATTCATAACCTGTTGCAATGCCTGCGGTGATGCCTGTAAAGAATAATGCTATGATACTATGATGCTGTACTCTATTTGTTTCTGTATAAATACTGGAACAAAGAATTTGCTCCATGGACTTATTGACTAAGGTGACACATCTTATCTTCAAGATAGAGAAGGACCTATCTTCAATATATAAAAAGATTTTCTCTTTTCCTTTTTTTCTGTTATGGGTTTTATCTTTGCCACAGCTTTGGGAAGCTCAAAACGAGGCGCCTGGTTCCCCTGAGTGATATCACAGGAGTGCGACTTCCATCAGGCCAAATGAAAGATTACCATTGAAACAGAGACGCAAAGAGGTGTCCCACACGGCTGCAGAGTACAAGGAAAACAGTCCATGGGAGAAAGACTTTTGACTGCCAGTGTTATTGATGTAAGAACATGATGAGCCTGTACCCAAAAGCCCTTTGTAAATGCAAAATGTTTATTTGTTTTAACTTTATATAATTAAGTTGTATTACGATATTGGAGGTGTTCTTGTTCTTGTTGATAAATATATATCAATCCATATACAAGGGAAAAAAGAGAAAAAGAAAGAAAGAAGTGCAGACAATCTGTTCAATGTAAATTATAGGTAGTGGTCTTACCTCCATAAACTTAAAAAAAAAAACACAGAAACACAGTAGATTTAATGTATATAGAGATATTCAACCACCAAAAGTCTTGAGAAAACTCCTGACGAAGTAGTGATTGTGAAACGCGTAGATTCAATTATATCACTGTGAACCCGCAGCTCAGTAACTGATAGAAGTGAAAGGAAAACAGACTCTGGCCACAGTATCGCGAGAGAGGAGGACAACGTGGGCAATCGATGGATGGTATCTCCCTCGGCTGTGTGAAAGAATTATTTGCCTCTTGATATGAGATCTTGCGTCTTATATTTTACAAAAAATGCTGTAAAGACTTTGAAAAGTGTGAGTACGCACACAATTGTTTACACCATCCAGCATAAACATTTGAAAAATGATCTGCATCATTGGTTCTTTTCTTTTTTCCTTTACCTGTTTGGAGACAACATATTCCACACAGAGCAGATCTGTGACACAGCTGTGTCTGTAGAAACTTGAAAAGCTACAAGACCATACACTCACTTTGTTCCAATCTACTGTAAGTATTCGTTTTATTCTATAATGTTTTGTTTTAATTTTGTTACATTTGTTCAATGAGTGGTAAAGTTCAGCTCTCCCCTATATCTTTAACACGTGGTAATGCATGTTAGCGATTTCTGTTTGTTTTACCCTGTTATTTTATTAAACTATCTGCACATATTCCAATACAAAAGGAAACAAATCAGCACTACCAAAATAAATCTGGAGTAAAGACAGAGGTGCCAGGAACCCCAAGGGGCCCCTGAATCCACCAAACGCTAAAACACAGTAAAAAGGACAGAGGGGAACCCGCACATTCATAGATGTAAGCACTACAGTATATTTATTCAAAAAGCAAGTAACTCAAATTGACAATTTAAACACCATGCAAATCTATTGAAAGTACAGAATAAAGACAAAAAAGCGTATCTAAGGAAATATCTATAAGAGAAAACAGAAGGACTGCAGGACAGGTAATGAACAGATGCGGTTGGTGGGGGAGCAGCTCAAAAAATGGAAAGGGTGTGGGAGCAAAAAAAAAAAACTAAGGGGCGCAACGTTTCGGACAGAGCCCATCTTCAGACCTGTTCCTGGGGTTCTAAATAACTACAGTACTTCGCCATAAAGATAAATCCACTAGAGCACACCCCCAAAATACCTGAACAAGCAACTTTTCAGCATACTGTGTAACAAAGACAAAAAAGATATTCCTCTATGAGATTGATGAGTCCAGTCAGCAGCCAAATAGCCTGACAGGCATTTAATTTAAATGCCTTGGGATAGAGCGTAGGGCCTCTGTAACCGCCGTGCCACCCCTGGAAAATCTCTCGCCCCCCAGCTTGCGCACCCCTACTCTATCCTATACACCCTTGCCTTAGCGGCTAACCGCTAAGGTAATGAAGGGGTTAAATAGCAGGCAATGATTTGTTGTTGGTATAGGGGGTGGGTCAAACTTATAGTTGCCCCAGGGTGGGTGTTTAGGCATTGCTGGAGGGTGGCAGTAGAAGTTAACCCCTTCATTACCTTAGCAGTTACAACCACTAAGGTAATGAATGGTTTAACCCCTCAGGCTACCCTCCCGCAAAGACTAAACACTCACCCTGGGGCAACTACCCCCTTCACCCACTCCCTGTACCAACAACACAACACAGAAATGGGTAAAAGTGCTTTTAACCAAAGATGGCTTATAGCACTTTTCCCTATTCAAAAAGCATTACAGTGCAATACATAAATACAACCTCCTCCCCACCCCCAAAGAGGAATCACATGGTACATCCCCAATCCAAAGTAACATGTGACAGCTTCCATTTGTTTTTAAGGCTGTGACGTAATCTTAAATGGAGGGACGTCACGTGAATTAAAAAATATGAAAGCTGCCACATGGTACCCAACCAATCGGATTGGGGGTATGCCATGTGATGCCTCACATGGTATATCTCCCAATCCGATTGGTTGCAGTACCATGTAATGGCAGCCATTTTTGTTTTTGGTGATGTCATCTTAAAGGGAGGGAAATATATAATTCCTGATTGTCTGGCTTCCCTCCCTTTTGATGACGTCACATCCTTTTAAATTTTTTTTTTTTTAGGGGTGTACCATTTGAAACTCTAATGTGACTCTTATATAAGGCCTGTTCCATCTCATTTGATGCCAAGAAGACGACAGGACAGCATCCGCTCCCCATTGGATTACAAAGAAAGAAGAAAAAAGGACAGAAAGGAAAGAAGAAAAGTGTTTAGAACTTACCATTGACATTTCTTCAATCAACATATGATCACAGACTTCTTCGCATTGGCTGTTTGAGGAGCATTGCGTTGAGAGTCAAGAGTTGGTGCTCGCATAGGACGGAGGTGAAGACATCAAAGGTAAGAAACACATTGATTGTATTTTATTTCATTGTGGAATTTCTTTTAGCTTGCCCATTGACTGCCAATGTGTTTATCTATGCCTCTTTCTCGGTATAGATAAACACAGTGAGAAGCAATTCATTTTTAGGCAAATATTTGTTTTTATTTAATTGTTATGTATTGTATTTTTGGTGCTTGTTATTTTTTTTAGGTTGCCCATTGACTGCCATAGTGACAAACCATGGTCATATTATGGGCATGGTGTACCACTGTTCCAATCAATTGGTTTATTGGCAAAAAAAAATTGTATTACAATGTTATGTTTTTTATTCAGTGCTTTTTTATTTTATTTGTAGCTTGCCTATTCATATTATGGGCATGGTGTACCACAGTGCCAATCAATGGGTAGCGGGGGTGGGGCACTTTAACAAACAATTAAAAAAATATGATGATGAATGAGGTTGAAAGCGCATTTGGAGGAATCTCTAACATAAAAAAGGATACGAAAATATCAGATGAGATAAAGCAGTTAGTGAGGAAACAACAAAAAATGAAGCTATCAAGAATTGAATATACTGCACCGACACACTTTATTCGAGCAAATACCCAGTATGTACCTGGCAGATACCTGGAATGCGCCGCTCCTCACCTCTGACAAGCCCCGTTGCGTTTGCCTTCCCAGCCTGGGTTCATGCCTGGCTGACGGGCGGCTGATCTGTTAAATGATAATGATTAGGATTTAATAGGCTGCAATGCTTCACGTGTCTACCAGATGGCATAAATTCATGAATTGTAATGCAGTATATATATATATACTGTGCAGTATTGCAGCCAGCGGGAATAAAATGCTTCAATCCCTGCCTGGAAAATAACCCAATGCACTCGGGCAGAAAACAGTCACAAACCTCAATACACCCGGGTATACCCGAATTCGTGGGACTAGCCGAGCTCGAATAAAGTGTGTCGCCAGTGTACAGAACTCTGAAAAACGATCCGCCAAGATATAACTGAAGATGTACGAATATGTAACTACGATATGGTGAAGAACAGTATGGGGCCTATTTTAGTAGCTTCGAAAAACAACTAATCGAGGATTTTGAGCGGTTCTCGCAAAATTTGCAGATTTGCTATTCAGAAAGCCTTGATGAGTTGGCCAAATCGTATGGGGACGGCATTTTTCGACGAGTTCTCGCTCCTGGCCAAACTTACAGAGTGGGAGCTTAAAAAAGTAAAAATAGCGCTATTTTGAGACACTAATGCTATTCTAGAAGCCTTGAAAATCTCATCGGAGCTCTGGAATAGCGAGTTTCTCATAGATCTCATCTCACCACCCCAAGGGTGGTAGGATGGGATCTGAGACCAGGACTTAGGGGAAAAAAAAAACATTTTTCATGCATTGGCTTGGAGCCGGGAGTTTACGGAGCTGATAAACATTAATATCAGTCCGGAGACGCCCGGCTTCTATTCAGCACAATAGAAATACATTTACATACAGCTTCCTTACCTTATCGGCTAACCGCTAATGCAATGAAGGGGTTTACTACCAGTACCCGGTTTATTGTGGGTAGCGGGGGTGGGTAAAAGTGATATTTGGCCCATGGTGGGTGTTTAAGCCTTGCGAGGGGGGAGTTGTGGGAGGAGTTAACCTCTTCATTACCTGTAAGGAATCCGCTCCGCGGTTTACTGGTTGCCTTACCTTGCAGACAAGTGCAGTCCTGGAGCACCTCTCCTGATGTTTGCTGCAGCCTGGATTCACTCACCAAAGCAATACACACTCCCTCTGGTATCTACTGCAGCTGTGCAGCCTATCACTGCAACCTAGACTTGCATTCATTCATTGGAGCAGTACCTTCACACCCCCCTCCGGGGATTGGCCCGCTGGCCTTTAAGTACTGTCTTCCCATAATGCTCCCTGCCGAGCATAGTCCTTCCTGGATGTCACTATCTGTTCTGCCACAAGCCCTCGCTTGTTCCTGTCTCTCATGCTGAAGCGGAGTATTCTCCTTGTTGTCTGCAGCTCCAAGTTTCCTAAGGCCGGCTGCTATATTCACGCAGCGGTCTGCTCCAGTCTCCTGTGTTGTAGCTGAGTACTCTTCTTGTTCACTTCAGCTCCTTGTTTCCTGTGACCGGCTGCTATATTCACGCAGCGGTCCACTCCTGTTCTCCTGTGCTGAAACAGAGGTTTTCGTCCCTGCGTCCCTCAGCCTCCTGGATTCCTGCACTGAAGCGGATGTTTCGTCCCTGCGTTCTTCAGTCTTCTGGATTCCTGCACTGAAGCGGAGGTTTCCCTGTGTATCTTCAGCTTCCTGGTTCCTGGGGCCTACTCTTTCCCTAATCTAGAGAGGCCGTGTCCTGGTTCCTGCGCTGAGACAGAGGATTCCCTAGCCCGCTCAGGACTCTTGCGCTGTAGCACTGGTGCACCCGTGCAGCAAAGCGGTGTGCTACTCTGGTCTGCCTACCATCTCCTGTGACCAGTACCATGGGCCATGGTCGTCGCTCGCGCAGAGGCCAACCCCGCGCTCCTAAGCTGAAGCGGGGTTCTCCTGACTACCTGTTGCCGAACTCTTGCCTGAACAATGTTTATCCTGATGTCTCCTGTCCTGACCCTGGCTTCTACAACGACGACGCTGTCTTCTCCAATCCTGATCCTGCGACATATGACTACGAACTGCGCAATCCGGATCAGCCTGCGCGGTCTCAGGTCGGTGCTTTTACAACCCCACCTCAGCCTCGCGGTCCGGTCCTGGTTTGTGGCGAGCAGAACCCTGACAGTATGCTCGGCCGCACAAACTCGGACCGCCCTGTGGTGAGGGTTGGTAAGTTTCTGTCTGAAAGCCTGTCCCAGCCTGTAAACCAGTCCCAGTGTGAATACCAGTTTCTATGTGAGATAATACCCCTGATTGAAGATCTGATTGTGTTTGTAGGTTTAACCCCTTTGCAAAACAAATGCCGTAATGATCTCATGATGAAGGTTTACCGCCTCCGGGACTTAAAACAATCGCTGGCCGCTTGTATTTGCTTTCCTGGTTACCCTTTAACTTGGGAAAATGTGTACCCTTTAGAATTGGACGACGCCCAAAAGGAACTCTCTTCCCTGGCCTTGTCTTTAGACATTTATATAGCAAAAGAGGACCCTCTCCTCATGTTAGCTGATGCCCAAAAAACACTCCATATCCTTTCCATGACATTGGACATTTGCATAAAGGAACAGGATCCTCCCCTCGCCAGCTTCGCTGCCGCTTGGCTGTATCCCTGGTCTACCACGGATCCTTGCCCTGAGTGTATGGCCGGGTTCCCTGACACCAATGATATGTTTTTGTTAACCCCTGCCGATCAGTCTTGTGAGGTCCCCCTGGAGAATACATATGTTGCTCTACCCAGCACTAATGTTCTTGTATCAGAGAATAAGTTCATTAGTTCTCCTATTTCTAGCTCAGAAGTCCTTTCTCTAGGTCTTGAGGGTTTTCCAGCTTTAACCCCTGCCGAGCAGTCCTGTGAGGTTCTCCTGGAGAATACATATGTTTCACTAGCCAACACTAAGGTTCTACTATCAGAGAATAAGTCCCTTTGTTCCCCTATTTCTAACTCCGAATCTGTCACTCCAGCTCTTGAGGGTTTTCCAGCTTTAAACTCTGCTAGGCATTCCTGTGCGCTTTCCCCATCAGAGAAAGAATCCCTAAGTTCTGTTCCCAGGGTTATTTCTGTATTAACCTCTGTGGGGCAGCTCTCTGAGTTTCCTTTGGTAAATCCCTGTTCTCTGTCAGCCATGGTCACGCCCCTAGCTTCAGACGAGAGATTCCTGGTCTCTCCTAATACAGAGAGAAGATTACCTATGTTTTACTCTCAGGCATTGTCTGCATTAACCCCTGTAAATTCTTGCTGCCTCCAAGTTAATGCCTTCGTTTTAGCCTCAGAGAATGAGTCCACAAGTCAGACAGCAGAGGTTGCATTGAGGGATTCCCATAACCGTACGGAGTCCCTAGATATTCTTTGCTATAAATCCCCTGCTTCAGCTCAAGTTTCCGCAGTTTCGTCTCCGGAAACTTCGGCTAAAGTTCTGGTTCCTGATAAATGTATTCAGGAGTCAGGTTTTCCCCTAAGCTTGCTCGCAGAGTTCCTTCTCCCGGGTGTTTCGCTGAACCAGCCTGTCGCCCACATAGCGGTGATCCCTGCTTCAGCGCATAGTTCCCACATTATGGAGTCTGCAGTAATTTCTGGTTTCCCAGACATTCCTTACCAAATACCTACTTCAGAGACCAGTACAGTTATGATTCACCCCCGTGTACTGTCTGAGTTCTCCTCCTCTTTAAGCTTAGGGTTAAAAGCATACAGTAGTCTGTATGTCTCTCCTGGGGTTCATATTATGTTCCCAGGAATGTTTGCTGACGCACGGTTTTCTCCCAAAAGTGACGCTTTTTCATATAGATTAGTAAAAAGCTTGCACACTGTTTCCCTTTTCGCTGAATTGTGTCTTTCTAGTTTTGAGACTCTGAGAGGTAATGATTCTCCTTCTGATTCTGAAGCTCTTCCTACAAGGAGTATCCTGATTGGGGATCCCCCTGATTTCTCTGTCCAGGCTAATTCTCCAGGGATCAGCATATCTGTGGTCACTTCCTTAGTACTGTCTGAGGTCACCATGCATATATTACAAGTCCTGGGGTTTAAATCTGAGCTATTTAGCTGTCCTGCCTTTGCTGAAACCCCGTCCCTCAGTACTGTGTCTAAATATGTCCCAGCAAACATGGGGTTACTCTGGGAAGAAATTAAAGCTCCTGTCTTAAAGGGTATTTTTTCTCACATGTCCAGCAAATCTAGAACCTCAGTAATTGTTTCTAAGTCACTTATCAATACATCTAATTTTTTCTCTAATCAAACCCAGACACCCTCACTATCGGTTAGGAGTCCTGTGATCAGAGATTTTGCACTAGAAAACACACCAATTCATGTTTTTGTCAGGTTAGGTACCCCTGTGGTTAGGGCCATTGCAGTTTCGGAGAAGACTCCTTGTACTCCTAAGGTGCCTGTCATTAAGAGTTTTCATAGTTCATACTTGCTGCTTGTTGATTCTCAAGGCCCTGTCACTGAGGTACAGACTTCAGCTTCTGATGTTAGCTTCCCTCCCACAACTACCCTGGCTCTGCCTTTTTCTCAAGCTACTGATTTGAAGATCCCAAGGACTATTCCTGATTCACTGACAATACTATCTCCCAATGAAGATTTCCCAGTATTGGAGAGCTCTACTGTTGTTTGCTTCTCTGCTCCTGCTAAACCATGGTTTTGTCCCTCGGAATTTTCGGTTGCCCCTGTTATTTCCTCTCAGTTGGAAATACTCTGTACGTATCCCAAGATTTCGGTCCCTATGCCGGGTTTACTGCTTGCCTTGTCACCTTCCATACCAATACCGGGAGATGCTTCCAACCAGCCTATACCCTTACTAACCATTACCTGGGAGCCTTCTAGAGGAAAAAATTTTCTCGCAAATTTCAACATGCAGTGGTCAGCCAAGACTTTTTCTGTTACAAAGTTCCTCCTGGTGTATTCGATCAACTATCAGGGCCGCTGAGCCTAGATTCAGGTTCCTTTATTAAAGACTGGGCTTCCTGTAGGGGTTCTTCTGCCGTTTCTGCTCTGGAACCCTCTGGTTCTTCACAGCCCTGGATTTCCAAGTCATTTTGCGGGGCGAGCCATGTACCAAGGATGTTTCTTCTACCACTCTTATTTCCTAGAACTGTACTCACCAAGGAACTGCTAGTTTACGGATCCCCTTTCCACCTAAAGAACTTTAGGAACAATTCGATGTCTCCGAGACCCATGGATGGTCCTGTCTGGCCGCTGTTTTCACCGTGGGGTGGGGGTACACTAAGGAGTAACCACGAGTCTCTGGACCACGACTCTACCCCCAATCCTAGACGGTTCAGCAACAATTCCCGGTCCCCCAACTCTATGTGTGCTCATGTTCGCCCGGAGGTCTCGCGTGAAGGGGGGGGTACTGTAAGGAATCCGCTCCGCGGTTTACTGGTTGCCTTACCTTGCAGACAAGTGCAGTCCTGGAGCACCTCTCCTGATGTTTGCTGCAGCCTGGATTCACTCACCAAAGCAATACACACTCCCTCTGGTATCTACTGCAGCTGTGCAGCCTATCACTGCAACTACCTGTTGCCGAACTCTTGCCTGAACAATGTTTATCCTGATGTCTCCTGTCCTGACCCTGGCTTCTACAACGACGAACGCTGTCTTCTCCAATCCTGATCCTGCGACATATGACTACGAACTGCGCAATCCGGATCAGCCTGCGCGGTCTCAGGTCGGTGCTTTTACAACCCCACCTCAGCCTCGCGGTCCGGTCCTGGTTTGTGGCGAGCAGAACCCTGACATTACCTTAGCAAGTACTACCGCTAAGGTAATGAAGGGGTTAACCCATCCCGCTACCCACCCGGTAGGCATAAACCCCCACCATGGGCCAAATATCACCTTCACCCACCCCCGCTACCCACAATAAACATTAAAACAAAATACTGGCTAATACACATTAATTGCCAGTGTGGTTACCTATGCCCTCAATGGAAGCAAAGAAAACCCCAATGGCAAGAAATGGGCACTCCCTCTACCCCCAAAAACTATTACATTACCGTACAGAAATGGGCAAAGTTACTATTATCCATCTCTGGATAATAGCTTATTTGCCCATTCAAAATAAGACATTATCCAGCCAGCATAAAGTAAAATACAACTTCTACTTACCATTGCTAGGATGAAGGCCGTCCTCATCACTGATCTCTGTGTCCATATCCTCTGTGGGCAGCAACAGTACAATCAAAAAACAAACTAATGGCCACTAACCCCTTAATCACCTTAGTGGTAAGTAACCGCTATAGTAATTAAGGGGTTAACCCCCACATCCTGTCAGGATCGGGGCAAGGCTCCGTCCTCTGGACACTTCACACACCGCCATAGAGATGCGTGGACCTCCGTCTGCGCGCACATGCCACGCTACTAACAAGCGGATCCATGATAGGAAGATTTCGGGTTCACGCCCCCGTGACACAACCACGGGGGACAGCATTGCGGACAACATGGTCGCTGCATGCAAGCACCACGCTTCCAGGAATGGAAACACAGCAGGAATGCCTCAGGCTCCACCCCTGTGATGACACGGGCAACCTACGGCGCACGGTGGCTACACGCAAATGCAGTGCAAACACAAGCAAAAAAGGGGTTAATTCTCTTAAATATTCCTCACCTGCTGAGCACCCCGCCTCTGCATATCAGTGGACAACCTATGTCTGAGTGCTCTTCTCTTTACCTTACAGCTGTGGGCTGCTCCACATTCCTTACTATGCAGCTGTGTGCCTTACTCCCATTGGCTGCCTGTCCTTTAAATACCCAGTCAGCCCTCTGCTACATTGCTGAGCATAAACTACTGTTTATGTACCGTGCTTGCTACAAGCTGCTCGTTGCTGTGCTGTTGCCTGTCTTGCTCTCTTTGTTTGACACCAGCTCGTGCCTGGACCTCTCTATTCTCGTACCCCTGGACCTGAGCTCGCTACTGGTCTCCCTCTCTCTCCTCTCCTCTCCTCGACCACGGATCTCGACCACTCTTCTCTCTCCAACCCCTGACTACGGAAAGTACCTCGACCTACCCACACACTCCTACCCTGACCTGGCTTCACGAGCCTGACTCTGCAATCCGGACCAGGTCTCGCGGTTGAAGGTCGGCGATTATCTGTATCCCCACCTCAGCCTCACGGTCAAAGTTCTGTTTGTGGTAAGTCCTGTTAGCCTTCAGCTTTGGAACTGAGCCAGCGCGGGTTGGTCGTGGTTCACGGCAAAACCCTGTGATGTCAGTGTGCTGCAAGTGGCGCCGTGGGGTCAGAGCTCATACTGTGGGACTCCCCCAGAGCTTGTAGTTTATTGGGGTGGCATTGATTCGTTCTGCTGTACTGCTGAACTGGTACAGAGTTTGCTGCCTTAAAGGGACAGTACGCTTGTGAATCTTCAAGCAAGCAGACGTATTTATGGATTGAGTGCCCACACCAGAGCTCTTTTCAGCCTGTTTAAAGAACCTTTTGCAGTGACTGGAGCAGGGGAACAGTAGGATTAGCCGACACTCACTAGACGTATTTGATCCATCATCAGAGTGGTAACATATACAGCAGGGCCCCGGGTATACGGCGGGTTCCGTTCCAGAGGCCCGCCGTATAGTGAAAATCTCCGGAAAGCGGATCCGGCGATTTTCAGTGCTGTGCATGCGCAAACCGGCATTTTCGCCGTTATGCGCATGTGCGACCTGCGGTCTGCGCATGCGCGCCAGGCGCACCTGCCCGTTCTGCGCATGCGCGAATTCAAATTCAACATGGCGGCCCCCTTCTCGGTGCCGCCGTATCAGCGGATCGACGAAAAGCGGAGCCCTGCTGCCCTGAACATCCCCTGTACAACTGATTTGTCCTTGTTCTTATTATACCACTTTAATATATATAATTATATCTGTACTATTTTACACTATGAGAGGTCGTGCACTGTCTTTTTTTTCACAAGCAAACAAGGGGTTAATTCTCTTAAATATTCCTCACCTGATGTGCAGCCCGCCTCTGCATATCAGTGGACAGCCTATGTCTTGGAGTTCTTTACCTTGCAGCTGTGGGCTGCTCCACATTCTTTACTCTGCATCTGTGTGCCTTCCTCCCATTGGCTGCCTGTCCTTTAAATACCCAGTCAGCCCCCTGCTACATTGCTGAGCATAAACTAGTGTTTATTTACCGTGCTTTCTAGAAGCTGCTCATTGCTGTGCTGTTGCCTGTCTTACTCTTCATTGTGACCCCAGCTCGTGCCCGGACCTCTCTCTTCTTGTACCCCTGGACCTCAGCTCGCTACTGGACTCCCTCTCTCTCCTCTCCTCGACTACGGCTATGGATCTCGACCACTCTTCTCTCTCCAACCCCTGACTACGGCAAGTACCTCGACTTACCAACACTCTCCTACCCTGACCCTTCTACATGACCCTCACTCTGCAATCCGGACCAGATATCGTGGTTGTAGGTCTGCGGTTATCTGTATCCCCACCTCAGCCTCGCAGTCTAAGTCCTGTTTGTGGTGAGCACCATTACAAATCCCCCGCTACCAACCTGGGCGGCCTATCCACCCTCCCAGGGCAACAACCCCCACCCTCTTCCCATTGATTGGCACAGTGGTACATCATGCCCATATAAGATTAGCCATTATGTCAGCCATTATGTCAGTCAATAGGCAACCTAAAAAAATATAACAATGACCAAAAATAAACCAGAATAAAAAATTAACCAGAATAAAAAAAAACAATCAACAAAAATTAACCTGAATTAAACAAAGGAAACACCCTATAAAAACAAGAATTAAACAAAGCAACCATCAAAAAAATAAGCCAGAATTTAAAAAAAAACAATCACACAAAATAAACAAGAATAAAAAACAATGAACAAAAATAGATATCAATGACATAAAACCAAGCATTTGCGAAAAAATGCATTGCTTGTCGCTGTATTTAGCTATATCCCTAAAGGGTCACAGATAAAGACATTGGCAGTCAATGGGCAAGCAAAAAAAATAAAAATTAAAAAATACAACCAAGGAGGGTGAAGACATCTAAAAGGTAAGAAAAACATTGAATGTACGTAATTTTTGTTTTTCAGGTATTTTGATTGTATTTTTTCATTAACTGCCAATGTATTTATCTACGCCCCTTTAGGGCTATAGATAAATACAGTGACAAGCAATGCATTTTTAGGCAAATGCATGTTTTTATTTCATTGATACAGTATATATTTTTGTTCATTTTGTTTATTTTGTGTGATTGCTTTTTTTATTTCTGTCTTATTTTTGTTGTTTGCTTTGTTTAATTCTTGTATTTTTTGTATTTGCTTTGTTTAATTCTGGTTAATTTTTGTTGATTTTTTTTATTCTGGTTCATTTTTGGTGATTGTTTTTTTATTTTTAGGTTGCCTATTGACTTCCATAGTGGCTAATCATGATCATATTATATGGGCATGATGTACCACTGTGCCAATCAATGAGTAGAGGGTGGGTGTAGTGGCCTGGGGAGGGTGATTAGGCCACCTGTTGGGTAGCAGGGGAGGGGGGTTTACCCCTTAATTACTATAGCAGTTACTAATCGCTAAGGTGATTAAGGGGTTAATGGCCATTAGTTTGTATTTTATTTTGTTGTGTTCCTGCCAACGGAGGACAAGGACGGGGAGGAAGATGAAGACAGCCTTCATCCTGGCATGGGTAAGCAAAAGTTTTATTTACTTTATGCTGGCTTTTTTTGGAATGGGAAAATAAGCTGTTATCCATATCTGGATAATAGTAATTTTGCCCATTACTGTACTGTATGTGTTGGGGGGGTGTTGGAGGTAGAGGAGGTGGGTAGTAGGGTTGTTGTGTTTTTTAATGTTTGCTGGGGGTAGAGGAATTGGGTATAGGGTGGTTAGCGGGTGATGTTATCCCCTTTATTACCATAGTGGTTCCCACTGCTATGGTAGTGAAGGGGTTAACTCCCCCCGTGACCATAACCGGGACATTTAAACGCACAGGAGATACCAGCACCCCATACCGGGGCCTGTAACTCAGGAAGCAGGTGGTCCCCGGACCTGAAATTAACAGGGTTCAGCTCCAGAGACCCCTTGCTCCTGCACACTAGTATTCAAATTAAAATAAAAACACTGCGATCGTCTGTGAGAAGCTCGCAGGGCAAGAACTTAGAAAAAAATCTGAGATCACTTTGCTGCTACGCCGAGTGGTATTGGCATTTTCTTACCTCACGGTTTGAGATGGTTTCACATTCTTTGGGAATACCGTCATAACACAAATGACAAACCATTCGGCGGGAACATGCCACATAATTTCAGATAGCAGCAAAGTCAACGCTGCTAGAATACAGTAGGCCCCTATGTAAGATAAAAAAAAAGTCTAAAGAGGATGATTGGGAAGAAGCTTATGATTGTACAAATGTACTGTACCTTGTCAAACAAGACGATGGATCAACAATAAAAGACTGTGCACTTATCATAGAAAGAGTTGAATTTCTACAAGAAATTTTACAACAGAAATACAGATGTAGTAGGACTTACTGTCTCCAGAGCCATGGCTGAAAAAGCAAAAAGCTGCAGCTCCGGACATAATGATGCCGCAACATAACTACAAGGGGTCAATGCTTCCGGATTGGATTCCCACAGCGCCGGGGTCACATAGTTTTACCCGGTGCCAGAGACATTAACTCCTGCTACATCTGTAACATGGGCCATATTCAAGCAAATGAATAGCAAGAAGAAAATAGCAATGATGTATCATGTGTCCTTCCAGAAGAAGTAACAAAGGCAATAAAATCCATGAAGAAAAGAAAGGTCACTGGGGAAGATGGAATTATAACTGACATCTTGAAGTAGAGAAAATCCTTGTAAAACACTTTACAAACTGCTTGAATAACAGAAAAATTCCTGAACAATAGAGCAATACCATAGTTATTCTCATCTCATCAAGAAGGCAAAGAAGACCTCATGAACTACACACCAATCAGTCTACTTGAAATAATTTACAAGATTTTTACAAAGCTGCTCACTAATCAGATGCAACAGACTCTGGACTTTGCCCTGCTTAGATAACAATGAACATTTTGCAGTGGCTAGAACACAATAGACCACATTTACAGTAAGTTGTACAAGATGTGCTTTCCTGGAGTAATTAATAAAATCTACCACTCAGTTTCGGGTTCATACAGTAGATTATGGAAAAATATTTGATTCTGTCTACACATTTTAAATGCATTACGAAGACAAAGTGCTGAAGAAACATGCATTTACAGTATATTATAATGAACATTTACAAGAATATCACATACTGTAAATCATTAGAATACATGAAGTCACAAACATAAGGGAATGCAAATGTGCGCAACAGGGAGATACCATGTCACCAAAGCTTTTACCAGCAACACTTGCCAAATTGTTGAAGACATTGAATTGTGAAGAAACGGGATTTAAATTCAACAGTGAATACTTCACTCACCTACAATTTGCAGATTACATTGTTACTTTGGCCACAAGTTCCAAAGAACACAATTAACAAATCAGAGAAGGTGTGCCTTTATATGAATCCCAGAAAGACTAAAGTGTTGTTCAAAAAATGGGTCAACTCTACAATGAAGCTTCTGACAACTCAAATAAGCATGGAAAGATGTATGCTGGGTATTACACAAAGAGACAGGAAAAAGAATAAATGGGTTCGGAAGCAAAAATCTATGACATCATCCCAAGGGTGAAAAAATTGAATTGGCACGGCGCTGTACATATTGCATGAAGAAATAACCATCATTACAGTATATACATATATACAGTACATATATATACACATTTACACACTCATGTACATATAAGTGGGAGTGGGTAACATTGGGGAGGAGACAGTGGGATATTTGAGGGGGGGAGTGATATGGAATAAGGAGTGACAAACTGTAGGGGGAGAATGAAATGTGGAGTGATAATGATATGGTGGAAGGAGTGTGACATGAATGGGGGGACCTGGGTGGATTGTGACATGGCAAGGGATAGAGACACTAACAGGGGAAAAGAAAGTAAAGTGTGGGACAAAAGTGACCATGGGTAAGTATTGAACGGTCAGGATTCAGTAGAGTTGTCACAGAGATGCAAAATACTGTGGCTACAGATACAATGAACTAAGAACTACATTTTCATTTAATTTACAAAGGACACTTACCTCAAGGGAGACATCCTTCCAATTTATCCTTAGATTATATATTATAAAAAAAGCAGACAGGAAGATGCCACATAGAATCATTCCGCTCCAAAGACCTGTGTAATAAAACAAAGGCCTGGAATCTTAAAGCTTTTTAAAACAATCCCACTGACCAAAGAGCTATAAAGAAATGGTCAGAATTCTGTACCAGATGCCCTTGTTTATAGACAAAATATTTGCCCATATTTTCCTTACAAACTTTGCATTCACAATCAGAAAAATGTCGCAAAAAAGTGAAAATTCTCTAATATAGGTTCAAATTTACCCATAAAGCTGCGTAAATTGAAAGTTAGAATCAGGTAGGGAACCCTCGCTACTGCCAAGCACAGGTTTGAGCGGTGCTCTTGGGTAATTATTGATAATGAGAAAAGATAAAGATAAGTAACCCAAGTTTTAGCACTCTGGTTCACACTCTGAATGTTTAATGATAAAATTAAAAATACATTTTATTTCTTCACACTTAAACTAAAATACAGGGTATTAAAATAACAGGCAAGACACACACTGGATCCTATGTCGAGTGTATAATATATATTCTGTATCCTAATAATGTCGGTAGATGTTGAATACTGTAGATAATTAATCAAATACCTATAGCGGTTCTTGAATGCAAAGAATCCACTTACATTGGTGATTAAGGGGGAGAAAGGATTTGATCAATTGACTGAACTGTCTATGCACATATGCTGCAGACCAATTAGAACTGTGGTAAACTCTTTTTATATTGCCATTCTTACAGGTGGAGATACTTTAGGCTGAGGTCCCACTGCATCCAACGGCACGCGCGGGTGCGGCACTCACCTGCTCCTGACTTCCTCAGGCCCCAGTCCCTCCTCACTTCAAGGCTCACTACGCGCTGTGACAGCCAGCAGGGGATGCAACAGGATTGTGTTTCAGTGCGGTGACATGTCACATCATGCGCGAGGGAGCCAAGTAGGTAGTGGGTAAGCAGATTGTCCTGGTGTGTTTAGGGCTGTGAATTTGTCTTTACTGTTTCAACATAGTTTTAGCACTGCAGGCTGGAGTCAGATGAAATCAATGAGAATCTATTTCCCAAGCCTAGTAATTAGTAGACACACTGTAGCCTCTTTAAACCCATCGTTGGCATCCCTCCAACTGATCCCATGGTCACTTTGTCCTAAAGAAGTTAATGACAGACTGGGAATGCAGAAGATATTAAAAGTGCGTTTGTGGGAAAATTACAAGAATTAAATGCGACGGCCAAACCAATAAGTATTTCCCTTGTAACTTAAAAATAAACGTGGGTGAGGCTGCTGCAGTGCTGTGAGCTGCAGTGCTTGTGTTTTAGCCCCGCCACCAGTCATGGCCGCGCCCCGACCCATTTTGGCAACGCCCCCGCGCCTAAAAATGCTCTCTTCGGACCGCAGATTGCGGTGAAGTGCCTTCCACGCGCCGCCTGGATGCAGTGCGGGCGCGCCGGCACATGCAGCGGTGCCTCAGCCTTAGACATGCCTTTCTGGTTGCTGCAGTGCTGCACAATGAATACTTTAATCTCACAATGTATTTGTTTATTAATCAACTGTCTATTGCAGACATAGATGAATAAAGAATATATGGGCGCCCAAGAGGCGAAAAACGCGTCAGAGGATTTCCTTGCTATTTTTGACTTTGGCTGTTATGCCTTATAAAGAAGATTACATTTTCTATACCTACGGCCAACCTCATTTTTCTATCAGCAGTGCCCATTCTCTTTTCTTTTCCATTTTACCTATCAGCGGATTGGAAGCACGCATGGAACAGATAACTGGGATGTGAGTATACCCCCCGGACATGATTGACTTTTTATGCTGTTTGTAGCCAGTGTGGACCTTAGGCCTCGTCCAGGGTGGGAAGCGGCGCATTGGCGCTCCAGCGCTGCGCCCTGCTCGGCCTTGCATTTCCTGGCCGGCTAGGTGCGTGCGCTTCTGGGGGCACAGCCTCTACGTCACGGAGCTGGTTCGCCCTCATTGGCGAACCGCTCACGTGACGCGCTTGCGAGTGGCAAATTCAAATTTGCTCGCTCGGCAAGCGACTGAGCGCCGAGCAGGTGCACCCGCCCGCTCACGCAGGACACGGGCATTGTCGCAACGTGTCTAGCGTGAGCGTGCGTGCCAGCTCAGCGCCACCCTGGACGAGCCTTTAGACACAAGCCGTTTTGCCTTCACGGAACTGCGGGAGTGAATGACCTGACCCTGCAGGAGAGGGCCGCCTACATTGATGTCCCGGCGAAACGGACAGGCTCGGAGACGCGAGAGGTGGGTGAGATGGGGGGGGGAATAAGGAGAGAGGGGGCGTATGAGAGTGAGTGACGATGAGATGGGGTAAGAGTAAGATGGGAGGAGAGAAATGGGAAGAGGGGGGAAATAGAGACGGGGGCTCGCGAGGTGTGAAATGGGGGAGGCTCGCACGACCACTGAAACATGTTGCTCCTCCAGGTGTGCGTTGATTAGTAGTGCAGCGGTTGCGAGACCATAGTAGTCACAGTCCACGTGCTTTACTCGACCTGGTGAGCAGTACGGCTCCAGATTCACTGCTTGGATTTTGGACAGCATTGAGCTAAGTAGGCTACATCTGTGCAACTTTGCACACGACGGCGGGAAGGGATAAGACCGCGCAGGTTAAAGCGGAGGTAAACAGAGACACGGATCTCAGCTTTATTACATCAAGGTCAGCTGCACTCTTTCCTGCATAAGTGTACTCTGGACACTTTACATTTTGATCACATTATGTCTGCACCAAACTTAGATATAGCAACGTAGAACAATTGTGATGCATCAACAATTAGATAGAATCCCATCCATGGCATAAATAAATAGTCAAGATGACAATGGAAAGTCCTGAAACAATGTATAGATGTACAATAGGAGGGGATAAGTGTCTAGTGGGGTCCACTTGACCACCACAGCTTAAACACTGTAACACCCGACCACTTGAGCAAATTCAGCAATAAAGAAGCACAGGTGTCCATATACTATATATATATATATATGACAGGGCACTGCGGCCCTTTACCGGTGTGCTTGCAGGGACGTTCCAGACATCAGGGGCGTGCAGCCCATCGGAATGAAGATACAGCAAGGTAGAGATGGATCATGGAATGCACTGCCAGAGAAATCCAACTCCCAGTGGAACCGGAGACATAAAGCAAAAGCGCACACTCCAATATAGCAATAGGTCTGGTTTGTTGCAGGTAAGGCAACAGCAACAGGACAACACGAACGCACCTACGCGTTTCGTGCACAGAGCACTTTATCAAGGTGACAAGATAGTGATAAAGCTGCTTATTTTATACTTACCTGAGTTGTGCACCGCACTAACGGGTGTGACGTCATCAACCAGCGTCTACAAAGAGGCGCGGTGACACAACGTACACAGCCATAGGCTGGGCAAGTCAGGTGGTATACTGAGTCTTACAATTTTTTCTATTTACTTTAAAATAAACTTTATTTACAAAAAACACATAAACAACATGCAAGAAGCGCATGTAAATACAACATATTAAAACGTAATGAATCTTGCTAAAGCAACAAATTTGCCTGAGTGCAGCAAACATGGGGAAATGAAATAAACTTCCACATAAAGAAGGTCTATAATGATTGTACATTTCCAGTTATTCGTATACACTATTAATGATAACCAAATATATTGATGTTACTGTATGTCAGGTATCAATAAAGATGTTAACCTATTTAACAAGAGGAAATATTTCAAAATGGGAAAAAGCAAGAACATTGATTGGGAAGGCAAAATATAATTATGAATCTAATTATATATAAGGGAATACTGATGTATATATAATATATAATATATTAATTTGTAATTAAAAAATAATAATAAATAATAAGGTTAACAATAAGAGTAATAATAAAGAAAAGAAAAATTAATTAAAAATTAATGTTAAGGAATTTCTTTCTAAGGTAATAATTGTTTCAATGTAAAAATCAAATAACCATTATAAAAAATAATATAAAAAACCATTATAGAAAATGACTTATATCCCAATCAATGTTCATGCCAAGGGGTTCTTTGGTTCTGAGTGTAAAAATCCAATAGGATTCTCGTTTGTCCAAAAGCTTAATTCTATCTCCACCCCTTGGGGATAAGGGGACTTGTTCAATACCTTGGAACGTGAGGAGATTCTCACTACCGTAGGGACAATTTGAAAAATGTTTAGGTACTGGATGGTTCTGATCTTTAATGCGGATTAGTCTGAGATGTTCTAAGATTCTGACCTTTAGCTGTCTAATCGTCCTTCCGACGTATTGACGTCCACAACCGCATTTGAGCAAATATACAATGTAAGTAGAATTACAATTAATAAAAGTTTGAACATTGTAAGTCATTCTTGTAATGGTTGATGTAAACATTTTACTTTGGTTCATATGTACACATACTTTGTATCTAGTGCATGTGTATGTACCCTTAGGTAATGTAGATTTTTTTCTCTTCTCCAGTTCTGAAGAGACTAGGTGATAACGTGTTGGCCAATGTTTTAGCTCGTTTGAATATGACATTAGGGCCCGAGGACACATATGGTTTTAACACTGGATCTAAGGATAAAATATCCCAATGTTTCTTTAGTATGGTTTTGATTGACTGTGCCTGTCTACTGAAAGGCGTAATGAAAGAGGGACTGTCGTTAGATCTCAATCTCTTAAATGATTTCTGTCTAAGTAAAGTGTTTCTATCCATAGTTGAAACCTCTCTCTGTGATCTATCTAAATCCTCTTCTTTGTAACCTCTCTGTAAAAAACGACTATACAAATCATCAGATTTTAATTTAAATTCATAATCACTAGAACAATTGCGACGTGCTCTAATAAATTGTCTTTTCGGTATTCCCTTGAACATGGCTTGAGGATGACAGCTGCTGGCCCGTAAGAAAGTATTGCGTGATTTAGGTTTACGATATAAAGTGGTCTGTATGGTAAGTGCTGTGTCAATATATAAACACAAATCTAAATAATATATGTGTTGATAGTGATAAGAATAAGTGAAAGAGAGATTAAACTCATTTGAATTAAGTGCAGGAATAAACTCAAAAAGTGTAGTGATGTCTCCCTCCCAAATAAACAGAAGATCATCAATGTAACGCCTGTAAAAAAGAATGTGCTCCCTATACTTGTTCATTTCTCCAAACACGTGGAACGACTCCCACCATCCCATAAAGAGGTTGGCGTATGAAGGGGCAAAACTGGTGCCCATGGCCGTTCCACGTGTTTGGAGATAATGGACCCCATTGAAAAGAAAAAAATTGTGGGTGAGTAAAAAGTGAATAGCATCTAATAAAAAAATAACTTGTGCTGGTGCTAAATCAGACCGATTAAGAAAGTGGCGCGCAGCTGTCAAGCCATGTTCATGGGAAATGACGGTATAAAGGGATGTGACATCCAATGTCACCCATACCATATTATGATTCCATACAAACCGATCAAGAGTGGTTAATAAATCACTACTATCTTGGATGTAGGAAGGCAATTGTTGAACAAAGGGCTGAAGGAAAAAATCCACGTAACGTGAGACACCATCTCCCAAAGACTCAATACTAGAGACAATTGGTCTACCCAGAGGTGCGACCAATGTCTTATGAATCTTCGGGAGATGGCATCTCCATCCGATTGGGAGTTGTCTTCCTCCCGTGTGGTGAAAATCGAAACAGTGTGTACCATATTGTCTGTGTCAATTGTGTCAGAATCTCCGCTGTATGGAGTATTGGGGTTACCCTTAGGTTTCAAAATGGATTTTCTATACTTGTTGGATTTATTTTCTGGTGTAGAATGTGAGGGACGTGCATCTCTATTACCTCTTTTATTTGATGTTATTTTCTCCCATGTATATACTTGATGCCGATCATAGTCTAATTTGTCCCTTTCGAACTTTTGTTGTTTTTTATCCATTATAGTTTTTTCTAGATCTTTAATGTTTTTTTCTAGATTCTTATCTAGTTCTCTGAATCCTTCCATTTTGCAAAATTTAGTAAGGTATGTTTGTAAATCTTTAATCTCCTTTTCAAGAGCCAATTTTTCTTTTGTTTTTAATTCTATAATTAATGTTATTAACATAAACGAGCAATCCTTTAAAATGGTCTTCCAGTCATTTCCAAATTGTTGATTTACAAAACCAAACGTAGGGGATTTTTTTTACTCATAACCCTCTTGGTATCCTCTTTACCAGTAAATAATTTTCAAGTGAAATTAGGTCCCACCAGATCCTAGTATCGTTGGTCATTAATTTACTTAATTTCAGAAAGTGGTCTTGAAGCTCTGTCAAATCATCACAGTCCATGCTGGATTGGTTATCAAACACTTTCTTTGCTTTTCTAAGCCTATATCTGTTATCAAGATAACCAAAGATATAATTGGTGGAATCATCAGGGTCATTGTGTTCAATCTCCTCGTCGTCCATGGTTACAAAAAATGTAAAAAATGTAAAAGGAATGTAAATTTATTTAAAAAAATATGTCTGTAAAAAATATATGATTATATAGATTCCATTTGAAATGTGTAACCTTCCCCCACTTGTGTTAAGGGAAAAAAAATGTGTACCAAAAACCTTGCAATAACCAATGATTAGATAACCTATAAGGAGTGTGCCACTTTATATATAACAGGAATCAGTCCAATGAGCAATCACTTGAAGGTAAAGCAACGTAGAACAATTGTGATGCATCAACAATTAGATAGAATTCCATCCATGGCATATATAAATAGTCAAGATGACAATGGAAAGTCCTGAAACAATGTATAGATGTACAATAGGAGGGGATAAGTGTCTAGTGGGGTCCACTTGACCACCACAGCTTAAACACAGTAACACCCGACCACTTGAGCAAATTCAGCAATAAAGAAGCACAGATGTCCATATATATATATATATATATATATATGACAGGGCACTGCAGCCCTTTACCTGTGTGCTTGCAAGGACGTTCCAGACATCAGGGGCGTGCAGCCCATCGGAATGAAGATACAGCAAGGTAGAGATGGATCATCGAATGGACTGCCAGAGAAATCCAACTCCCAGTGGAACCGGAGACATACAGTAAAGCAAAAGCGCACACTCCAATATAGCAATAGGTCTGGTTTAGTGCAGGTAAGGCAACTGCAACAGGACAACACGAACGCACCTACGCGTTTCGTGCACAGAGCACTTTATCAAGGTGACAAGATAGTGACAAAGCTGCTTATTTTATACTTACCGAGTTGTCCTCCGCACTAACGGGTGTGACGTCATCAACCAGCGTCTACAAAGAGGCGCGGTGACGCAACGTTCACAGCCATAGGCTGGGCAAGTCAGGTGGTATACTGAGTCTTACAATTTTTTTCTATTTACTTTAAAATAAACTTTATTTACAAAAAACACATAAACAACATGCAAAAAGCGCAAGTAAATACAACATATTAAAATGTAATGAATCTTGCTAAAGCAGGATTTTTGCCTGAGTGCAGCAAACATGGGGAAATAAAAATAAACTTCCACATAAAGAAGGTCTATAATGATTGTACATTTCCAGTTATTCGTATGCACTATTAATGATAACCAAATATATTGATGTTATGTCAGGTATCAATAAAGCATGTACTCAGGCAAAAAATGAATACCTTGTAGTTCAGAAGGGAACACATTCATGAAGTAGAAAATACATATATATTATTATTATTACAACTACACAACCACCACAACGCATGTTTGTTTTATAGGGATTCATCTCTCTCTGGCAGTGCATTCCATGATCCATCTCTACCTTGCTCCAAACATAGATATAGGCTACTGAAGATTGACTATATATATCTGTTCTAATTATACTCATGGGACTTTATATGGGATCCACACACCCTGTATACTATTAGAGCACACACGCTGTATACTATTAGAGCACTACCTCTACCATTCAGAGTGTGAACCAGAGTGCTAAAACTTGGGTTACTTAAATTGAAAGTTATTTTTCTTTACCACCATTTAAAGAAAAAATTATACATATTATTATTATTATTATTAGAATACATAATAAAATTATACATATTATAATTAATATAAAACATATACAAACAATGTATTACAAAGAGAAAACCGGTACGGAACATTAACGTAATGTAAAATTTAAAAAAATTAAGTGGTTGCAAGAAAATGCACATGGATAATACAGGCATACCCCGCATTAACGTACGCAATGAGTCCAGAGCATGTATGTAAAGCGAAAATGTACTTAAAGTGAAGCACTACCTTTTTTCCACTTATCGATGCATGTACTGTACTGCAATCGTCATGTACGTGCATAACTGATATAAATAATGCATTTGTAACAGGCTATATAGTCTCCCCGCTTGCGCACAGCTTCGGTACAGGTAGGGAGCCGGTATTGCTGTTCAGGACTTGCTGACAGGCACATGCACGAGCTGCCGTTTGCCTATTGGGCGATATGTCCTTACTCGCGAGTGTACTTAAAGTGAGTGTCCTTAAACCGGGGTATGCCTGTACATAATAAGTAATGGAAAGCAAGTTAAGGATAAATAAAGTAAAAAGGAATAGAATTGAAAAGAAATTAGAATTGGTTCCTTCGACTAAAAATAATAATTGTAATACTGTAGATTGTACATAGTCGTGTACGAAGATAAATGGGTGCTTATTTGTTGAACTCATAGAAGATACATTACAATATCAATAGCAGGGTAGCTCTATTTGTTTGGATAAAACCAGGGTGCCTACACCGTTTGACATTTTTTTCAAGGAGTTTTTTAGGGAAGTTGTACATTTTTCTATCTCAATAACTTCTCAAATGTTATGTTTCATACTGGACGAAGATGGAGAAGGGTAGCAACTTCCAATGCCAGGTAATAGCAGATTTGACTGCAACAAAGATGTGTGAAATTAGTTTGTTAGTGTGCTTATTAACATTTGGCAAAAGTTTGCCAAGCAAGATATACCTATAGCGGCGGTTCCCCCTGAGGCCCCTTACCTCCCGATCCGTTGCGGAGGGCCGCAGGTACCGCCAAAGGTTGCGTGGGAGGCAGAGCAGGCGATCGCGCCACCAGCGGCCCCTTTGCAGGGCGCCTCCATGTTCATGTGCAGGCGCAGACGGCGTGTGCATGCGCAATGCTCCTAGGATGGATACAATTCGCACGCTGGAGATCATGCTAGTCGAAAGAGGGACCTCAGAGGAGTAGGTAATGTCCAGGGAACAGTGCTCCTCTGGACTAGGCCAGATCTCTCCCCTTAGGCCCCAGTTAGTCTCCAACTCACTGTAGCTTGTGGCTGGTATAGGGAAAGGCCATAGTAAGGGACCTTTCCTCAGTAGCTGAATATAGTCAGGTGCAGCACTGGTGAGCCGCCACGCGGTGACTGTGGCCTGTGTTCTGGGATCAGACCAGCTACGCAGTAAAGACGGTAAGGTGATATTATCCACGCCGGAATTCCCCCCAAAGGGAGGTGGACGCCATCGTGGATGACAACGTTGGATCAGATGGATTCTCTTTGTTATTCTGCAATACCTAGGTGCTGAAGCCCTGGGCAGGTACCTAACCAAGTGCACTACCACTACACGGGATAGCGCTATCTCCAACACTTTGGGTGGGCCTTGACATTGGGAAAGGGACATCAGGGAATTGGTGCCTGGCACCCAATGTACTCTGGGGGCACTCACTTTTGGTATTAGATTGGGGTCTATATTATTGTGTGGAACAGGGTACTCATATTATTGTGTTCAGTAAAGGCTGTTAGCATATATTTGTGTATATATCATTAGTATTGTTCCTGTAAGGGTCCACCCTTCCAAGTCGGGATCCCATGCAGGTGGAGGCGCTATCACCATAAGAATCAGGTACACCCCAGGCTCCCAGCGTCGGAGGTTCAGGCCTTCTGTGAGCCACAGGTAACGCACCACACACACCATAATCACCATATCTTCAACAGGGTGGGGGAAGTGCTCTACATACCAAAGATCTTTGGGTTATTAATTAAAAAATCAAATCTCAAGTCGGCTTTTTCTTGGGGCAGGATCACCACATATGAAAGATTGTACCAGTGACCACAACCCCTCCAGCATAAGTTAGAGGAAGAAGGAAATGATGTATGTAGTTAGTCAGATGCTTTCGAAAAAATATTTTCTAAAAGGCATTTATATACTTTATATGTGATATTGACTGCTTGTAAGGATCCGAGAGACACGCCGCCCCGGGCGGGCTCCCGTCTTACCTCCGTCTAACACCACGGCCCCCACTCCTTGCAGCACATCTTCGGGACCCACATCTGCAAATCTTCTGGACACCCAGGTACCAGAAGATCCACCGATCTTGTGGAACGAATCTTCTGGTGGCCCGGGATTCAAGGAGACATTAAAGAATATGTCAAGGCATGTTCGACGTGTGCCCGTAACAAAACACCCCGGAGCAAACCACCTGGACTCTTACAACCTCTTCCCATCCCGGATTGCCCTTGGAACAATTTGTCTATGGACTTTATAGTAGAGCTACCTGCTTCCAAGGGGATGAATACCATTCTTGTCATCGTTGACTGCTTTTCCAAGCAGACGCACTTCATCCCATTGAGAGGTCTTCCTATTTCTTCTAAGCTTGCGGATATTTTTGTCAAGGAGATCTTTCTCCTACATGGGGTACCACAAACCATTGTTTCCGACCGAGGGTCACAATTTATTTCCAGGTTCTGGCGTTCCTTTTCTCAAAGGATGGGCATCCCGTTACATTTTTCTTCAGGGTATCAGCCCCAAACTAATGGTCAGACAGAGAGAACCAACCAAACCTTGGAGCAGTACCTGCGTTGTTTCGTCTCGGACACTCAGTGTAACTGGAAGGATCTTCTTCCCTGGGCCGAATTTGCACACAATTCGCTGCGCAACAAATCTACCCGAGAGTTGCCCTTTTTCATAAATTATGGATTCCATCCATCCCGACTTCCGATGGACTCTTTCTCTTCTGGGGTACCAGCGGCAGATAACAGAATTCATCTCCTACAGGATCCATGGAAAGGGATCCAAGAGAATCTTAGAACTGCACCCGCTAGACAGAAACTCCAGGCAGACCGCCATCATCGCGACCCAGGAATTTAGTCCAGGAGACAGGGTGTGATTATCATCCAAAAACATATGCCTCAAGGTGCCCACACTAAAACTGACACCCAGGTTTCTTGGACCCTATTCCATAGTGGAGAAAATCGATCCAGTGACATATTGCCTACGCCTTCCCCCGTCAATGAAGATTCCCCCAGTGTTTCACGTTTCTCTACTGAAACCAGTCTTTCAGAGCTCTCGATTTCCCAACTCTTCCTCACCTCCAGCACCTCTTCTCGTACATGGGTGAATACGAGATTCAATCCATAGTGAACTCCAGGATCTCCAGAGGATCGGTCCAGTATTTAGTGCACTGGAAGGGTTTCGGACATGAGGAGCGGTCCTGGATTCCCCATGACCATCTTCATGCACCCGGACTTCAACGGTTCCATCTGAGGTATCCCCTCAAACCTCTCTGGAGTTGCCCAGAGGTCACTCCTGAAGGGGGGGGGGGTACTGTAAGGATCTGGGAGTCACACCACCCCCGCCTTACCTCCGTCTAACACCACAGCGCCCACTCTCTGTGGCACATCTTTGGGATCCATTTCTACCCTCAGCAGCGCTGCACGCATTTGGCTATCTGCCTAGGACAGAGGCGGAGGGTCCCGCCTCCAGGTTGCGCGCACGCACGGTCTTCGTCGGCGCGTGCACACCGCACACAAGCTCCATGTCAACTATCTCAAACAGTTTAGCCAGCACCTGTCTCCTACATCACTACCCAATCTCTGCTTGCGCTGAGGATGCACCACCGCTCTTTCTCTCCTCCCATTGGTGCCTCTCCCTCCCAGATTAAGGAGCCGAGGACGTTACCCTGTGGGCTGCTCCAACCCTCATCAGTTCCACCTGTCCATGGACCCACTTATCCATAGATTTTGTCGTGGAACTGCCACACTCCAGTTGTATGACTACCATACTGCTAGTGGTCGATCGCTTCACACTTCAAGCCCATTTTGTTCCTCTCAGGAAGATAACCACAGCTTCAGGACTATCTGACAACTTTATTAAGGAGATATTTTGCCTTCATGGAGTCCGCACGGATATAGTCTCAGACCGCGGATCAAAATTCGTCTCATGATTTTGGAAGGTTTTCTGTCGAATGGTCATCTCCCTTCTTTTTTCTTTTTCGTACCACCCCCAGTTCTATGGACTCATGGAAAGGGCCAATCAGTCCTAAGAACAATTCCTGCGATGGTTTGAATGTGAACTACTGGCCGATCAGCACCTGTGGGTCGAGTTTTCCCGCAATTCCAGATACTGGATTCCCGTAGATCCCGTGGCAAGCTACAGTACCTGGTCTATTGGAAGGGTTATGACCCGAAGACGGGGGGTACAGTAAGGATTCTGCTCAATCCGTGCCGGGTTTTGCTGCCAGTTGAGGTTTTCCAGGTCACCTGCCCTTTCTGCTCAAGTTGGCCATTTTCGTTACTGGCAGCCTGCTATATAAGACTGCACTTCCTGGTGAGAGTCACCGAGCAAGGTTGTAACGTTTGCAGTTCCTGTTGTCTACGCTTTCACGCTTTACCCTTTTGTCTGTTTGGATTTCCCTTTTGCTGACCCCGGACCGTCACCCATATCTTGCTGCTTTCTGCCTGCCATGACCCTTTGTCTCTTTACTGGACTTTGCACCACTGCCGCTAGCGCTGACCTCCTGCCTGCTTACCGACTACGGATACTCTAACAGGACTCTGGTCGGTTATTCTACATCCCTACCTCAGCCCTGTGGGTCCGCTTCCTGATTGGAGACGAGCACCATCACAGAATCCTTGCCTTCTCCTGGGACCTTCTCCTGCTTCTTTCTCCATTCACACCAATCATTCTACCACCAAAGAGGACCATAGAGCTAGGACCCTTATCTTCCTTCCTTAAAATATCCCCTATTTGGCCTATCCACCTCCTCCAATCCCTTGCTCATTAACCACTTCCTCACCTCCCACCACACCCATACTCAAGGACTATGGAGGGGAATGGGAACTCAGGCTCCCAGTCATGTTGCCCCTCTTTTTAACTATCTGGAGCACCCCTTTAAATTAAGACATTATTATTCTTATTTGAATTATTATAATAATGTTAAGCTTTTTTAAGTCATGTTAACATTCCAAAGTCCTGCATGTGAGATGTTAGTGGATCTTATGAGATCTTCTGAGTGTGATTTTGAGCTGTTCACTTACTACTGTATCCCAGCAACAGTTGGAAATCTGGACACATTAATCTTTTGGCATTCAAATACTTAAGATGAAAAGATAACTTAAAGAGGGATGGTGATTACAGTATTTAGGTACACAACTGTTTACCTCAAGGTCAAGCATACTTTAACTTAGCTTTGAAAGATTTATTACTATAGCAGGCATCAACATCTCTATACACATTTATATTTTAAGCTTTACTATAAGAAACAGTTAGCAAACACTTTTGTTTAATGGCTTTCTAAGCTACAAAGAGCAGACATTTTGAAAATACACAAGGGATAAAAAGAATGCAGTTTATAAATAGAAGCTCTGCGGGTATAATGATTTAAAGATTACCCCCTCCTGCCAACATGGAACACTGTAAACAAGGCATGGTATAAATGAAGAAATAACAACATTCTGAATGAATCAAGACAGGCTATAAATGCACCTTTTATGCCCACTTTGGCTATGAACATGAGGACAGCAGCAACTGGTAGTCCAATGATGTAATAACCAATGGTGTATATGATGGCCCCAATCTTCTGTCTGCCTATTCCTCTCAGCACACCGCTTGAAACACACTATCGAAAGTACAGAGCAGAGCATTATTCCATTGACATTATTGTATGAAAATAATAACAAATATTCATTTTTTGTGAACATGATTTCAAGGTGAAAACCACAGGCGTTTAACATCAACTCTTGCTAATGTAACACCATGCTTATCATCATTGTACTGTGTGAGCTGTGCAAGGCAAAAGGCAAAGATGCATCATGATCACAAAACCCAACACAGTGTACCTTTGATGATGATAGAAGTGGAACGAAGATTCATCTCTATTGTGTGAGCAAAGATTGCAATTTGTTGCATGGCCAAGGACTTTGCTTTTCTGTAGTTCTATCTTCTACTTACACTATTATTTTGTGGCAGTTGTGTACAATACTTATTTTTGGTGAGTTATTGCAGCCACCACTTGATGCCCATCCTTCATACTAATAGTACTCTGACGGAGAGAAAAGATGTGCAATCTTGAGAGAGCCATCCGGTGCCCTATTCCCTGTCATTGCCATTATGTCAACAAGTAGATGTGCACCTGTTGTAAATGCAACGATTTACACAGGCTGTCTTTGCCATTTTGAAAGCCATCAATAATTATTCCTTTTTTTTCTGAGTGCAGTGGCCGATATGTTCTTGTGCTTCTGTCATGAGGATGTTTTATTGCCTTTTCAACATATTTCTTGAAAATGTTTTACTAGCCACTTCCTTAATGGATTGATTTTTGAATAAATGCAGTGGTTTAAATTATTTGTCTAAGGGCAAAAAAGTCCCCTTAGTTTTATTGTTGCGTTATTGGTATTGACTGCTCACTTCCTTTTCCCCTCCACCTGCATACTGTATTCAATATTAATCCAAAAAATAGAATAAAGAATAAAGAAAAAAACTGTGCACTAACTGTGATAAATAGTGATACACATATATTGCAATATTATATCCTATAGCTCATACCAAATCAATAAGGAATGATATGTGAAAAGTGCACTGAGTGGTTTAGAGGAACATGTGATAAATAAATTAAATATACATACAAAAACCTTAACTCATTTAGGTTGGCTCAACATCACACAACGAAGCATGTAAAAGAGAAAAAAACAAAGTGCACGACTCTCATAAGGTAAAAAAGTACATATATTGTGACAATATAAAGTGTGAAAAAATGCACGAACAAAAAGGTTACAAGTATGGGAGATGGTGTCCACAATAATAAAACAATCCTACGCGTTTCGTAGATCACTCTACTACGGTGTAGGAGAGTTGGTTACATCGTTACTTCTTTGTAACCCTGTGGGTACTTTGTTACGGACACGGTTACTGGGGATGATTGGATACTTTGCAGCATCAGACGAGACAGCTTCTGACCGGACCGGAGGCAGTGTATGCAGATCCTTATGAAGCAAGTCGTCCATACAGTATCCTGGAGTGGTAACATGTACCCTAAACATGCTCTGCTTGTTTGAATAACTTTTTAGTATGTGCATTTTTTCACACTTTATATTGTCACAATATACAGTATGTACTTACAGTATTTACACTTTGAGAGTCATGCGCTTTGTTTTTTTCTCTTTTAAAAAATAGAATAAACAGTAAAAAATAGAGTATAGATAAAAACGTTTAAAAACATGGTTTGGCAAACAACAACAGCAGTTTATAAAAAAACGACATCAAAATAATGAAACTAATAAAGGTAAATACAGTAAATATATAAAATCCAAAGTTTTTCATCCCATAAAAAGTTAAATAAAATAATTTCTTCTTTTTCATAAAAAATATACAGTATATACAGTATAACATTCTAAATGTTGGCATTAAGATCTACAGTAACAGGCATCAATGTTTCTTTTTGGTGGGATAAGTTGTGATATTTTTACCAATACTGCCATTGAATCCTATAGAAACAATGTGATATTCTGTATTATAATTAAACTGGATATGTTGTAATATTTGTGGGAATGAACTCTGCTACATCTGCATGTGAAAGAAACAAAAAAAGAATGCATTCAGCGCCCATGTAGATTAGTGAGAGAAAATTATCGCACTGTATCATGGAGCACATTACATGATATTTTTTTTAATGCATTTCACTTCCCAGCAGCTATTATTATCATCTTGAATAGTGATTTCTGAGTTTGTTAATAGATAAAGTGTGTACATTAACTTCCTCAGTGTTAAAATTATGACAATAACTGAAATCTGCATGATATGGGATTTCTGGGCTGAAAAATATAATTTTAATGGAAAAGTGTAAATTTTGGTCAGTGAGACTACTGTACATGCAAGTCTATTAGGTCAAATCAGTGAGAAGCGTGAAAAATCACTAAGATTTCGCTTTGACATTCTTAATGTCTATTTTTCAGGAGGGAAAAACGCCTGCTAAATATCAAATGCCCAAGACATGGGGTAAACGTGCAATGATTCTACAAAAGAGACAATTCAATATACATTCCATTTTATTTATAAGAACCATTTTTACTTACAGCAATGGATTCAAAGAGGTGGAACACAATGTATATGGGAATCACTTGAGAAACAAGAGCAGCTATGTCTCTGGAAAAAAAAATGTTTTTAAGATAAATCAGCCAGTAAATTATTTTATAATCTAAGGCTGCATATTAAAATAGAGCAGAATCCCCTTATGTGGCACAAAAAGACCCAGTAAATTAAAAGTCAATTTTATTGTAATTAATTAAAATAAAGGTGTAAGGGATTATGGACAAAACGAATAAACATGCAAATAAAAATCGGAGAGGCTTCACAAGGGTGAAGGGGTAACTAGATAACACAGGATAAAAATAAATCAATGCATCTATTACCCGAACCAAAGTTAGTATGCTGTGACTCCTTGTGTCCTAAAGAGGGTTTACTGCACCCTAAATGATGGTGTATCTATGCAGAGGTGTTTAGATTGAACAAATACTATTTGAACTGTATAGCAGACTGTCTGGTACTTCATGAGATCATGGAATATCCCTAAAGACAGTATGGGAGGACAAAAACTAGTTGAAAGTCCTGTAGGTGGATAGAAACTAGCAACCCAGACGAGTGGGTGGGTATTGTAACCCGTCCACTACTGAACAAAATCTATTTATTTGTTCAGTTGGGTAATACTAGGAAAAACACCTCTAACAAGTTACAGAAGTGTTAAGTCCAGTACTCAGCTCAGTGGCTGTAAACAAAAGTAGGCATATGACATCATACAGTAGATATACTCAGCATAAATAAAGATACACTCATATATATATATATATATATATATATGTATCAGAGCGTTCTTGCTGTCCATGGCCACAGCCTTAGGATGCCCTTGCCTCTCCAAATTAGCCGACTTCGCTGGTTAGCTGACATCGCACGTACCCGACGTATGTTTCACCAGTAGGCTTCATTTTGTTAAATAAATCATGACACGGTGTAATATGTCATGTGTTATTGTTCATCTGAGGTTGTATTTACCCAATTGTAAGACCTGCTAAGGAACAGATGATTGTTATTATGTCCTGATATGTAAAACCATAGAATTCAAAGAGGGTGTACTTTCTTTTTCACACAACTGTATGTGGGATTATTCATTAAACTGGGATAGTGCTCCAATTGGTTCCAGCATTAGCCCAACTAAAGCAAAATGTAACGGGTGCTCGCCGCAAACTGGTCAGGACCAGTGGGCCGAGGTGGGAATATTGATACACCAACCTGAAGCTGTGAAGCCACGTCCAGTGTGCAGATTTGTAGTTGTGTAACTGGGTCAAGGATGGAAAGGTGCGGGTCTTAGGGGTTACTAGCCAAGGTCAGGAATAGCAGAGGTATGGATCGTAAGGGTTACTAACTGTGTTTGAGGATTGGAGAGGTATGGATCATAGGGATCACTAGCCGTGGTCGAGGATTGGAGAAATCAGCCATGTCAAAACTAGGCAAGGCAGTGTGCTTGCTATGCTCAGCCAACTTCCTGGTGGAAGAGGCTGAGCCTAAATAGCAGGAGCGACGAATCGGATGCAGGATTACGCCTGCAGGCAGAAGAGAAGATAGACCCAATCAGGCGACTGAAGCTTGATGGGGGCGGAGACGGCGCTCGATCCTCACACAAAGAAATCTGAATAATGAGGCATTACACCAAAGCTACAATAATTCCCAGCATAATTAAGTCACTCTTTGTGCTACAGTACTTATCTCCTCCATTGCTAAGGAGGAAATAGTAAAGGATTGGGAATGAGACAACATATAGAGATCGTACAGGTATTTTGATTACGAGGTTCTGAATCAAGCATTAATACATTTGAAGGTGTTTATTCTGTCTTCAAAGGCTCACAATGAGAGGGCACCCATGAGTCCTAATTACCGTACCTGCTTAGACTGTGCATCCTTTAGCTCCATCTCTAATATGCAGATTGAAAGTAGAAAAATAAGATATGCAACCACATGAAAACAATATGTGACTGAAACAAGATCGAAGGGTATGAATATAAAAAGGGATATATTTAATATTTCATTCTTCCTGTATATTCCCCAACTAAGGGCCTCATGCAGTAAGTGCCAAAAAGCCACTTTTCGCCAGCTTCTCGCAAAAAATGCCTACTGCGATTCAATAAGCCCTGAGAAGCTGCCGATAAGAGCAAAACTCGCCTTTTTTTTTGCCAAAAAAAACTTTTCAGCAGCCGCTTAGCAAAAAGCCACTTTTCAGAGCTCATCGCCAGTTTTTCAAACACGCTCAATTCTAGTAGCCCGAGCAGCTTTTCGCAGCTTCTCGCCACTCTAGAATTGAGAAATTCTGTCTGAAACTGTCCCGCCACAAAAAGTTGGCAGAAGCTGGGGAGAGCAGCTGGTGAGCGGCGAGACGGGATTTAGAAAAAATCAGGCCTTTTTCCTGACTCGGATTGATGCCGGGGGTCTCTGGAGCTGATGCCAATTAATACCAGCACTGGAGACCCCCGGCATGAATCCGATGCATGAAAAATGCATTTACAGCCCACAGTTAATACCGCTAAGATAATGAAGGGGTTAACCCCTCCCGCAACCCACCCGCAAGCAAGGCCTAAACACCCACCCTTGGGGATAATACCCCCTTCACCCACCCCCGCTACCCACAATAAAAACAATACACACTACAGCCCCACAACCCACCTCCTAGGCCCTCAATAAACATTACTATATCAAATACACCACCCACCCCCTGTGCCCCAACAACCATTATACCCCCTTAACATACAGTACATTTTTTTTTATGCACAGGAATTATACTACAGGCCGGTGGTGGCCCTCAGGTGCGCCCGCAGTTGTCCGGGGGTCCTTGCTTGCCTGCAGTACCAATTCTCCGCCCCTGCCTCCTAACACACACAGTACAGTAATGGGCAAAATGACTACTGTATTATCCACATATGGATAATAATGCATTTGCCCATTTAAAATACAATAAGCTGCAGAAATAAAATAAATACATTTTGCACTCACCCCTGCCAGGCTGCCACAATGAAGGCCTCACCCCGTCCATGCCCCCCGGAGCTGCAAAAAATACACAAGAATAAAAAGCGACAATCTAATGACCCTATTAGGCCCCACAGTGCACCAGAGGGGGGTGCCCACAGGTCTGGAGGTCTCCGGTTGGTCCCCGCTAGGCGCCGTGGGCCTCCAGGTGATCCCTGCAGGTCACTGTGGGCCCCAATGGGGTCCACGGGTGGTCCTGCAGGTGTCTGGGGGTCTCTGGGTCATCCCCACAGGTGTCTTGGCGCCCTCAGGGTTCTGGGGCCCTCGGGTCGTCTGTGGGGCCCCCAGTTATTCCCTGCTGGTGCCCCCAGTGGGTCCACAGGTGGTACCCGTGGGCATCCGGGGGCCCTCGGGGGGTACCCATTGGCATCCGGGGGTCCTCAGGTGGTCCCCATAGGTCCCCGCAGACCTAAGGTACCAACCCTGTATGTAAAAAAATAAAACATTGCCTACATTTAAATAAATCATCCCCCCCACCTCCACATACTGTACAGTAATGTGCAAAATAACTATTATCCATATAAGGATAATATATTATTTGCCCATTATTAATCGACCTCCACTGCCCTTCTCCCCCAACGCTGGCATGTCCCACAGCGCGCAGCGAGGGGGAAGGCCGGCCGGGCCAGGGGCCAATCTGCCGCGCCGCAGCCGCCACTGCCCTGCTCTCCCCACCCCGCTGGCATGTCCCGCAGTGCACGGTGAGGGGTAAGTCTGGCCGCCCCAGGGGACAGGGAGCCGCGCCATGGCCATCACTGGCCTGTCCCCCCCCCTTTCCCCAATCTAGTGGTACCTGTGGAGCAGCGCGGCACCACAACGCGCAGGGTGTATGTGAGGTGGCGGGTCGGGTGAAGGGTGAGGGGGGTGGCTGCTTTCTGCGGTGAAAGCAGGCGGAGAGGCTGGAAAGTGTTGCTGTGATGCGTCCGTCCTCTGTGAGTGTTCTGAGAGCGTGGCAGATGGGTAGGCGTGGTCAGCGAACCACGCAGGCCAACGAGAGATGTGCGGGGGCGGGGCCACGGACCAATCTGATTGGCCAGAGGCTGAGTGACAGACCGACGGACCAATCAGATTGCCCATAAGCACAGCAAACATACAAAGTTTTCAGTTATATAGATATAGATGGGCATAATTAACCAATATACAAAGAAATGGTTAAGGATTACCAAAACATGCCCAAATAAAAATATCACATAACATCAAACACAGCACATCTCAAAATAAAATAATCACATAGCTAAATATAAAAAACAGCACATCTCAAAATAAAACACAGCACAGCCAATTAAATCTATAACAAATGCTAATCAAACAATTGAATGGTACAGTAAATAATCTGTGCATCATGTAACACATTATTCACTCAATGCTCAAAATAAAAGAAACAATTACAAACAAGATACAATACCACCCACACAATGATAAAATAAAAACAAAGCAAGAAGTAAACAGACATAAATTACCAAAAATCAAGTAATCCAAGCCAAAATAAATTACACAATTAACTATTAAAACACCAAAACCAAACCATTCTGATATACAGTAAATGAAAGTTCAAAGAAACCACCGTCATCCAAAATCTAGCTACCAAAAAGAAGCCACTATTAAAAAGCAAGCCCCCCCTGAAATAAACTACTTAAAACAGCACTCAAAATTACACCTTACTAAATAAAAACAAACATTACATTGCACCAACATTTCTAAACAAACTACATTTAAAATATATCAAAACAAGCCAAACAAGCATTTGCAAAAAAAAAAACCACATCAATTGTCCCTGTACAGTATGTATGTATATCCATAGGGACAAACATAAATACAGGGGCAATAAATGGGCATACAAATAATTCAATTACAGTAAAAATAAAAAACCAAAACAATCATTGATTGTCCCTGTATGTATGTATGAATATCCATAGGGACATACACAAACACAGGGGCAATAAATGGGCATAAAAAAAAATCACATTCATTTTTTTTTTTAAACCTGTAAAATAAAAATAACATACAGTACATTTAATATTTTTACTTACCTTTAAATGAACTCACCCTCCGAATCCCGGGGACACCGCATACTCACGAACCAATCCACACACAGGAACCAGGTGTAAGAGGACATGTGCAGAGGTATGCAATGGAGACTTTTTAAGGTGAAATTAAATAAGGCTTTTATTGCGCCTGTTTCCTTAACACAAAAAAATCATCCAAACGTATGCAAATAAGGGGTCAAACAAAGCTTCTGTTCCACTTGGGAGTATTTCTAGTTAAACCTGCAGCCGCGGCCCCTTTTAACCTCCTACATACCCTTAAAAATTTGGGGATGTTCTCCGTTTGTCACGGAGTTTCCCGCGCATCAGCCACATTGAGCAGACAGCGCTAATGGCACTTAACATTGAAAGCGCCCGCGGCACCCAAAACGTCTGAAAATGGCCCGCATCTGCCCGCGATTTTAAAAATCACGGGGAAATGGCCGCAGGAGGTTAAAGGCGGCCGCCACTGTATGCAGTCAACAACTCCCTTTAGATTAGCATGTCTCCGAGCCCCAAACATATATCTTGATATGTGCAGATATACAAAAAGTCTTAGGGGGCTATGCACTAAGCAGTGATAAGTCGTTTTAAGAGCGCAAAGTGCTCTTAGAACGTGAAGTTCCGCCGAGCGCTATTCACTAAGCCGCGCTAACAGGCACTTTGCGCTCTAAGACGGACTTTTTATTGAAATTTTTTTAAAGTCCAACTTTGCTCGTACGATCAGCTGTTTGCACTGAATCCTGCCCTTCTGCGGGATTCACTAAGCAACGCAAACTGATCGTACGTGAAAGTTGCGCTGAATAAAGTTCACCAGCCAAAGGTTGGTGATAAAAAAGCAGGACTTAGAAAAAAATCTTTGTTTACCTTTTTGCATGCGCAACACCCATACAACAGACTGGCGGGTATCCCCGGCTGACCCGCGGGTTACGGATGTCCCCGGCTCACCAAGCGGGTGTCCCCGCGGGAGTCCCGGGGTACCCGCAGGCCTGCGGTAACAATGTTGCGCCTCCAAAAATAATAAACAATATTAATAACTGAATACACCCCCCTAACACATACTATACAGTAATGGGCAAAATTACTATTATCCACATATGGATAATAATGCATTTGCCCATTGTAAATACATATAACTTTCAATAAATACAGTTAAAACATATTACACTTACCTTTTACAGGCACACACGATGAAGGCCGTCTTCATCCTCATCTTCATCCTGCCCATGCCCCCTCCGATGCTGCAAGACATACACAAGAATAAAAACATCCAATGTAATGTCCCCTAACCCCTTAATCACCATAGCGGTTATTAACCGCTACAGGCTTTAAGGGGTTAACCCACCCTCACCCACCACTCGGGAGGTCTACATACCCTCCCCCACTAACCCCTCACCCATGAGGCCTAACCACCCTCACCCACTACCCAGCCGGGAGGCCTACCCACATGCCCTTGGGGCCAATACCCCCTCCCCCCACCCCCAGTACCCACAATAAAAACAATACACAGCCCACAATAAACATAATTCTATTTCTTAAATACATAACCCACCCCCTGTGCCCCCCCATAAATACATGATTTATCCTTTTACATACAGGGTTCATACCCCAGCCCCACGCGAGTCCCCGGCGGGCTGACGGGTCACCTGACAGACCTACAGGGTACCAGCAACTTGTTTCATACAGGTTCTGGAGGCCTGTTGGTGGGTCCCGCCAGGCACCATGGCCCCCAGGTGGTCTCCACGGGTCACCGTGGGCCACAATTGGGTCCCCACGGTAGGCCCGTGGATGTCTGGGAGCCCCGGGTCAGACCCACAGGTGTCTGAGGGGCCTCGGGTGGTTCCCACAGGGGTCTGGGGACCCACGCGTGCTCACTACGGGTCCGCAGTGCCCCCACAGATGTGGGACCACCGGTTCTTCCCTGCACACTACGGGTCCGCGGTGCCCCCATGGATGTGAGGCCACCGGTTCTTCCCCACAGACTATGGGTCCGCGGTGCCCCCACAGATGTGGGGCCACCGGTTCTTCCCCGCAGGTGTCACCCGTGGACCACGCAGCCTGATACCCGTGAGATACCCGAGGATACCTCAGGTGGTCTCCAGAGGTCTCACGCAGAACCAAGGAACCAACCCTGAATGTAAAATAAATAAACCGGACCTATACATTCTATACATCAATCCCCCCCATCCCAACACATACAGTACAATAATGTGCAAAATAACTATTATCCAGATATGGATAATAGATTATTTGCCCTTTATGAAACACATAAAACATGCATCAATCAAAACATGAATTTTTAATCTTAAAATCACCACATTGCATGTTCCAATAAATCCAGCATCGATAGTAAATATAACCCAACAAACCAGCAGCTACACAAATGTATATGAAATGTCACACAATTGCATTGAGTGTGTACATGATGCAATTAATCTGTGCATCATGTAACACTATGCAAAATATATGTAACAATAAAATACACTATGAACAATGTCCCCTAACCAGCAATGCCATCATGAAAATCAAATAGAAACTAAGCAACATCAATACAATTAGCATCAATCAATTAATCAATTTCCTCAAACAATTACAATACAATACAAATCAATTATACAATTCCCTATTCAATTCCTAAAGCCAAACCATTGCCAAAAGAATTCTAATTTAAAGTAACCACCATCATTCTAATCTAACTACCAGAAATAAGCCATTACAAATAACCTGTCGCTAAATACAAATTACATTGTTCCCAACAATGACAAAATAAAGCAGATAAATACATTAGCCATACATGAAAACAGGAAGGCAGTGGGTGCAGATAGAGCACAGCTCCAGACGCCCTGCAATGTCAAGCAGGAAAAACAAACCAGGCCACTCCGCAGTAGTATTCAAATTCAATTTTGTATTGATGCCAGCTAACACATACAGGGAACAAAAATAGGACAAATAGAACGCACCTACGCGTTTCGTACAGGAGTACTTTATCAATACTTGATAAAGTACTCCTGTACGAAACGCGTAGGTGCGTTCTATTTGTCCTATTTTTGTTCCCTGTATGTGTTAGCTGGCATCAATACAAAATTGAATTTGAATACTACTGCGGAGTGGCCTGGTTTGTTTTTCCTGCTTGACATTGCAGGGCGTCTGGAGCTGTGCTCTATCTGCACCCACTGCCTTCCTGTATTTACCAACGGATGGACTGCACGCTATAGATCTTGAGAGTGCCCCCTGGACAGAGCAGGTAAAGTGCCATAGTGCCTTATTTAAATCCTGCCGTTTATGGACATTGTTCCTTTATTAATATACTGTTTGGGTGATTATTGTGTACATCCCTGTGGCTGTCTCAACTGACTCCACCTGTCACTTCCCCTACAGTAACCACGCAATTTCATTGCATTCAATTGAGGGGCACTCCATCATCACCGGACCACCATATTATGGTCTCATTATGAATTATGTCTTATGAAGATACTTGCTCAATTTTGAGCACCACATACACCACATTCCCCTGCATACATGAAAACAACCTAAACATTAGCAAAACAATCAATTATTATCCCTGTATGTCTAACCATATAGATAGATAAACATAACATACAGGGGCAAGAATAGAGCATAAAATACAATGCATTTACATACAAAAATCACATAGAATACACCCATTCAGTGTCCATGAATGTATAGCCATAGGTACCTAATAGATACATTCACGGGCATTAAATGGGACTGAAAAAATAAAAGACATGAATCAAAAATCAGAAAAACCTGTAAAAGTTAAAATAATAAACTTTTCTTTTGTTTACTCACCATTAGATGCCCACTCACCGAAATCCAGGCGACCCGGAAGCACAGGTATCAATCCACAGGTAAACCATAAAATAAAAAACCATTACAAATCCACGTCTGTGTTTTTTTCTTCTATTTGTAATCCTTCCTGTCTGTCTTGGGGTCTTCTTTTCTTCTTTGGGGTCTTCTCCGTCTTCTTCCGTCTTCTTCCATCTTCTTCTGCCACACACTTCTTCTCTTCTTAGGAGGGGAGGTGTTCCCTACTTGGCGTCTTGCTTCAAAATTAGGCGACATAGGCTTTTATAGGCCTATGACGTTTCATTTTGGTCAAATGTTTCCCACGGTCCTGCTTGGGCCGTGAAAAACGTGATTTGGCCGGAAAAAAAAAAATGATGATGTCATTTAAAGGCAATGAAAGCACAGCCAATCAGAATGGCTGTGCTTCAATTGCCTTTAAGATGACATCAAAACAAAGATGGCCGGCGACACATGGTACGGTAGCCAATCAGAGCGTGAGACCTCTGGAGACCACCTGAGGTATCCTCGGGTATCTCACGGGTATCAGGCTGTGTGGTCCACGGGTGACACCTGCGGGGAAGAACCGGTGGCCTCACATCTGTGGGGGCACCGCGGACCCGCAGTGTGCGGTGAAGAACCGGTGGCCCCACATCCGTGGGGTCACCGCGGACCCGTAGTGAGCATCCGTGGGTCCCCAGATCCCCGTGGGAACCACCTGAGGCCCCTCAGACACCTGTGGGTCTGACCCGGGGCTCCCAGACATCCGCGGGCCTACAGTGGGGACCCAATTGTGGCCCATGGTGACCTGCAGAGACCACCTGGGGGCCATGGCGCTTGGCGGGACCCACCAACAGGCCTCCAGAACCTGTATGAAACAAGTTGCTGGTACCCTGTAGGTCTGTCAGGTGACCCGTCAGCCCGCCGGGGACTCGCGTGGGGATGGGGTATGAACCCTGTATGTAAAAGGATAAATCATGTATTTATGGGGGGGCACAGGGGGTGGGTTATGTATTTAATAAATAGAATGATGTTTATTGTGGGCTGTGTATTGTTTTTATTGTGGGTACTGGGGGTGGGGGGAGGGGGTATTGGCCCCAAGGGTATGTGGGTAGGCCTCCCGGTTGGGTAGTGGGTGAGGGTGGTTAGGCCTCACGGGGTGGGGGGTGAGTGGGGGAGGGTATGTAGGCCTCCCGAGTGGTGGGTGAGGGTGGGTTAACCCCTTAATGACTGTAGCGGTTAATAACCGCTATGGTGATTAAGGGGTTAGGGGACATTACCTTGGTTGTTTTTATTCTTGTGTATGTCTTGCAGCATCGGAGGGGGCATGGGCAGGATGAAGATCAGGATGAAGACGGCCCTCATCGTGGGTGCCTGTAAAAGGTAAGTGTCATATATATTGACTGTATTTATTGTAATTTATATGTATTTAAAATGGGCAAATGCATTATTATCCATATGTGGATAATAGTAATTTTGCCCATTACAGTACTGTATGTGTTAGGGGGCGGGGGGGATGTGTGTTGTTTATTTGGGGCAATTGTCCCCAATAAACATGGTAATGTGCCTTAACCCCTTCATTGCCTTAGCGGCTATCCGCTAAGGTAATGAAGCTGCATTAATGTAAATTTTAATAATAGTGTGTTTGGGAGCAGGGGGTCCCCTGAGCTGAACCGCATTGATTTCTGCCTCAGAGACCCCCTGCTTCCTGAGTTACAGGCCCCGGTTTGAGGCATCGGTGCCAGTGTGGCCGCCATCTTTATAGAGCCCACGTCGCGTCTTGGACGCTATAAAGATGGCGGCGACACTGGCACCCGATGCCCCATACCGGGGCCTGTAACTCGGGAACCAGGGGGTCTCTGAGGCAGAAATCAATGCGGTTCAGCTCAGGGGACCCCCTGCTCCCGCACACTATTATTAAAAATACATTAAAGCAGCTTCATTACAATAGCGGATAGCCGCTACGGTAATGAATTATTATTTATTGTTATGTGTGTTTTAATACTAGTGTAGATGTGCAAGGGGTCTCCTGAGCTGAACCGCATTGGTTTCAGCCTCGGGGACCCCCTACTTCAGGAGATACAGCCCCCTTTATGGGGTGCCGGTATCCCCTGCAGAATTTAAATGTCCCGGTCACGTGACGCAGGAGCTTTAAAGTGCAGGGGATACCGGCACCCCATAACGGGGCCTATATCTCCTGAAGTAGGGGGTCCTCGGACCTGAAACCAATGCGGTTCAGAGACCCCCTGCTCATGTACACTATTATTAAAATGTTTTTATTTAGTATACGATCGCCTGTAACAGCCTTGCATGGAGATACAGAATCTCCATGCAAATGTTACATGCGGCTTTTTTTTCTATCAGCTATCGTACGGGAACTTTAAGTGCGATAGAAGAGGGAAAATACATTGCACGCACGATAAGCCAGTTTTGGGCACGTCCGATAGAAAATGGGCTCAGGGCCTTAGTGAATCGCGCCGCCGGCTTAATTTTTATCGGACATGCTAATTTTTTTCAGGCCAGCGCGAAAGCTCGGAGCTTAGTGCATAGCCCCCTTAGAAAGTAATGTCTTATCTGTTTCTTGTAGGGGAAGGCTTCTTTGTTCTACAGGTTTTAGAAGTCCTTCCCCATGTGTCTTGCTGGCAGCGTGCAGTCTCTGGCAGGCTCAAGACATCTGTTCCTATGGTCAGTCACACAACTTGTGAGACTCAGGAAGAATCTCTCTTCCTGTCTCAAAGGCAGGCTTTTCTAACAAACCTAATCAGCCAGGTGGTGTTGGTTAATTGACTACCAGCAGTTAACCACCACACTGCTGGATTAGAGGCACATTTCCTGAACAGGGATAAATCCCCTGTTACACCAGGTTTAAAAAAAAACAAAAAAAAAAACACGTCTTTTTCTTATTTCTTTACATTTGTAATCCATACAGTCACTCTTCTGGGGTCATCATCTGTCTCTTCCTCTTCATCTGTGTCTTCATCTGGCACGCCCTTGTCCTCTTCTTCCTTCAGGAGGTCCTTCCTCTTCGGCTTCTTGCTCTAAAATGAGGCGTCATAGGCCTATAAAAGCCTATGACACCTCATTTCCATCAAATGGTTCCCACGGCCCTCATTGGGCAGTGAAAACCATGGGATTTAGTGGTTTTTTTTTAATGACGTCATTTAGAGGGAATGATGCTAGCCAATCAGAATGGCAGGGCTTCATTTCCCTTTAAGATGACGTCATCAAACACAAGATGGCCGCTGTCACGTGGTACTTGAGCCAATCAGATCGTGGGAACTAAATCCCCAATCTGATTGGCTGAAGTAGACCATAGACAGAGTTTTTGGGAGAAAGGATGTGATATCATCCGAAGGGAGTCACATGGTCTACTACAGCCAATCAGCCAGTGTTTACATGTCACACGTCACGCGACGTGGATGCTATAAAAATGGCAGCGACACTCGCACCCGATGCTACATATCTTGACCTGTAACTCGGGAAGCAGGGGGTCCCTGAGCCATAAATCAAAGCGGTTCATCTCAAGAGACCCCCTGCTCCCGCACACTATTAATACAAATGACATTAATGCAGCTTCATTACCTTTGCAGATATTCGCTAAGGCAATGAAGGGGTTAAGGCACAATAGCATGTTTATTGTGGACAATTGCCCCCAATAAACATTGCAATATACAACACACCCACCCGCACACTATTAATAAAAATGACATTAATGTAGCTTCATTACCATAGCGGATATCCGCTACGGTAATGAATTATTGTTTATTGATATGTGTGTTTTGAGACTAGTGTAGATGCGTAGGGGGTCTCCGGAGCAGAACTGCATTGTTTTTAGGTCCGGGGACCCCTTGCTTCCTGAGATACAGGCCCCGTTATGGGGTGCAGGTATCCCTCTGCTTTGTTTACATCTCACGGTTACATGATCGGGACATTTAAAAGCAGAGGGATTCCGGCACCCCATAACGGGGCCTGTATCTCAGGAAGCAGAGGGGCCCCGGACCTAAAACCAATGCTGTACGGCTCCGGAGACCCCCTGCACACCTACTCTATGAATAAAAATTTTATTTTAAAATATTTTTTTTCCAGAGATTTGCGCAGAGAGAGGCGGATCTCTCTCTACTGCAGACAGATCTCGCCAGGGGAGCCCTTCTCGGCAGGCAGACCGTCTTGCCACCGGCAAGCAGCCATATTTGGAAATGTTGCTCTCGCAGGTGTAGCCCCCTGTAAACAGCACAGGCTATACCTATCTTCCTTCTGCTATGGTAAGTACTGTTAAGATCAGGCACCAGTGATCATCCTAGGTTTTCCCCCCTTATAGCCCTATCCTGAATGATAGACGCAGGCCTGGACTCTGCTGCAGGCGTGAGCACGAGGGGAGGTCCTGTTGACATCACGAGGGGCGGGGCTAGCTCTATATTTAGTAGCCAACTCCGGTGAGTAGTGTTCTTGTGTGCGAGAGAAGCTCTTTCGTGCCGTTCGAGATTAGTCAGAGGCTGGAGTTGCCGGTTAGTTATGCCGGGAGTATGCAGTGCCGCTAACAGGCCATGAGTCAAGAAATCCTGCGGATCGGACCGAGGATTTGGAGAGAACTACGGTTTCCCCTGCGCAGAGTGCAGGTGAAAGGAGAGTGTACAGAATCAGCGTCTGTTAAGTAGAGCTGATAGAATTATAGACTTGGTGGACCAATGCCCTCACCCCACTGCCAGGGGTGATGGGGAGAATTCAAGACCCACCGTGAGGCTAACCTCGGGGGTGGGCCACGGGGTGTTGGAGCCCTAGCTCAGACCATCCTGCCGGAAGAGTGACTTGGAGGGAAGGAGAGGAGGAATTATCTGGGCGAAGGCGAGTGGCGTATAACCCGTCCTGGCTATTGTGTTGCGGCTGTTGGAAGCCCTTATCGTTGGGATATTGTTGCGTTGTCAAATAAAGAGACTATTCCTCATCCATAAAGACTGTGTGTGACTGGGAGAGTACAACCCTGGGACACAAGGGGTTCTTCTATACCGGTCCTGTCCCATATTCCTGGGAGTATAGAAGATGGAGGCGCTGCACCACTAAGATATCATGGAGGCTACCACCCCAGAAGCCCGGTCCTGGCTCCCCCACCACATCGCGGGAAGCTCAGGCCCTCCTGTTCCTCACAGGTACGCACCACACCGCATGTAATCTGCCCTCATGCACCCTAGACACCACCGTAGAGTCTGGGGGGGGGGGGAGGGGAGATGGGTTACACAGGTATTCGGGCCTTCCAGCATACAGTGAGAGCAACTCGCCAAAAACATGGCGAGTTCAAAACCCTGCCGAAAGTGCATTTTCGCCGCTTACTGCATGAGGTCCTAAGACTGTAAGATATTGGAGGCAAAGCATATTCCTCAACTGAGGCTGTAAGATCTTAGAGGCAAGGATGTAATTATTTTTACATCTGCTATTACTGTATGTTCGATGAACGTATTTTTATATTATAACTGCATCGTAAGTTGCTGGTGCTGCAAAGCATTTTCAAAGCCAGGACAACAGAATTTAAGCATGTATATTAATCCCATAACTAATGTAATATAAGTTCAAGGATGTCTGAACACCTACCGATCACTGGTAAATATGTGTGAAAACACATTCTTTAAGGCTGCCAGCAAGATTGAATCCACAGTGATAAAAACAACTGGAAAATACAAAAATACAATAATTTACAACACATGCATATCTATACCTTCGAAAGATGGTCACTTGAGAAATGTTAGTGGTAAGGAACAGATCATACATCAGTGCATTAAAAAACTTTTGTTGTACTTATGAAATATTAACAGTATAACTACAGTACATGCAGTTCCGTGCCCAACTTAAAGTCCCAGATAGAATAATAATGGAAAAAGGTCACAGTGCTTTGTCATCTAACACCGGGTTGCTCGGCTCTTCTAGGTCCTGCCAGGGGACCCAAAAATATGTGAAACACAAGTAAATAAGACAAACACATCCTTCTTTGGAAAAATAGAACAAATATATTGTGAGCCAGAATAGCCCATATTATGACTTACATTATAGGTAAAATTAGTGAAGCATCAGAGAGGGACAGACAGGAGATGACTCTATATTATACTGTAGTCACCACTGATCACATATGCAGGTGTCAGACATTCTGGGGAGTAGACCGCCTATGGAGTGCTGAAGTGGACCTGCGGTTGTAGCCACATGTACTCCTCTGTTCTCTTCCGGATTCTTTTCATCAGTATCTGACATCACAGATGACAGCTTGCAATAAACTCACATCTCCTCACACCTCCTCTGTCTTAGAAACAGCACCACCTAGTGAACCCTATGCATTTCGCTGGTCCAAAAGCTTCGTCAGAAGAGGTGACTGTGACACACTCATCCCCTTATATACAGTACATTTGCCAATAATACTTGCAATATACACAATATACTAAAGTGCCTCCAAATAAAAACCTGAATAAATATGTGAATCATATATTTTTTCTATTTTTCTAAAGTAGGCCGTGCTTATCTTTTTTTTCTTGTCTTACACAGTATAAATGTTCTTGTATTGTTTCCATGGGTCCTCCTCTTATTAGAAATTAAGGATTCTGATTTCATAAAACCAATCATTAAAGCATCAGTCCAATATACATTTTGACTGCAAGAGTTACAATACCGAACACTAACAAGTGGATGTCACATGATGGATTAACCCTGTTGTTACAGACAGGGCCGCCGACAGGGGGGGACAGAAGTCCGGGCACGGAGGCTGTGGGGTTCCCGACTGACCGGTGCTGCAAGTGGAGCCCCAACCTCTGGCAGGCCCAGCTGCTGGTCTCGACCGGGCCCTGGCTCTCCCTCAGCTGCCTGCAGGTCTCTCCCTCACTGTGTCCCATTATGAGCTTCCACCTCTGGCGCTCGACGGCCCTCTGTGACGTCAGCGCAATGGACGTAAGATGGCATCCGGTGCGCGCCGGCATGAGATGGAGGCCGGCACTTGCTGACGTTGGAAACACATGGGACACAGTGAGGGAGAGGCCTGCAGGCAGCTGAGGGAGAGCCAGGGGTCGGCCGCAACCAGCAGCCGGGCCAGAGGTCGGGCCCAACTTGCAGCACCGGCCGGGCCGCCCACAGCCTCCGGGCCCAGCCTGAGACCATAGCCTAGGTTAGTCTTTTTTTATATATATGTATTGGGGGAGGAGGATTTTAATATGTATTGGTGGGAACAGGGGGGAGTTTAATATGTATTTGGGGAGTGTAGGGGGATTTTTAATATGTATTTGGGCTGTGCGGGGGAATTTTAATATGTATTTGGGGAGCAGGGGAATTTTAATATGTATTGGGGGGAAGTGGAGGTCTTTTTAATATGTATCGGGAGAGAGCTGGGTCTTTTTTTTATATATGGGGGCGGGAGTGGGGGTCTTTTTAATATGTATTGGAGGGGGAGCGAGGGTCTTTTTAAAATGTATTGGGGGAAGAGAGACTTTTAATATGTATTGTGGGTGGGAGCAAGGGTCTTTTTAAAATGTATTGGGGGAGCGGGGTCTTTTTAATATGTATTCGGGGAGATCGGGGGTCTTTTTAATATGATTTTTGTTGGGGGATTGTGTGAGAGTGTGGTAATTGATGGAAGGTGGGGTCGAGTGAGAGGAGAGGGGGTGAGGGAGGGAGTGAGTGAGAAAAAGAGGAGTAAGAGTGAGACGCAGGAGAGAGAAATACATGTGAGGCGGGGGAGAGTGAGAGGGGGTGATTGAGGAAGAGGGAGTGAGAGAAATACATGGGAACAGGGGGGGAATAGAGGGGGCTTGTGAGGTGTTAAATGGGAGGAGGGCTCGTGAGGTGTGAAATGGGGGGGCCGCATCAGTGTGAAATGGGGGGGCTTGCTATACCACCTACACGGTTGTGGAGGAGGGCCCTGGAAGGAACTCTAGTCCTGGGTCCCAAGAAATCTGTTGGCGGCCCTGGTCACAGATAGCAGGAAGGTGCATTGAATGCATATAGTACAGTTAGTGAGTAGGTATGAAAATCAGTTGTACTGTGACTGCCATCCCGCAGTATTCAAGTATTCACTGAGTCCTCAAAAAATCCTTGAAAATAGGAGTCCAATCAGCGTGCTTCAGCCAACTCACAAATGCAGCAGAGAAAAATAGAACCAGTTGTACACTGCTTGAAAAAGGGCTAGACTGCTTAAAAGATAAAACAATTTTATTGGCACATAACAAACCTTAGAAAGGGAAAGAGTAGTACTTGAATGCATATCACGCCTCTCTTGGCGCTTTATCAAAGAGATTATCTCTTTGATAAAGCGCCAAAAGCCCTCTTTCCCTATCTAAGGTTCGTTGTGTGCAAATAAAATAGCTTTTACCTTCTAAGCAGTCTAGCCCTTTTTCATTCAGTGCCCTGCTGTGGTTCTATTTGTCTTTGCTGCACTTTAGAAATATTGTTGCTTTGTTTGAGTTTTTATAATTTGTACAAGAAATGCTAAAAATGCATACATACACTCCACTGTATCACCTTCCCACAATCACTTATTTTTCATGTGCATCATACAGTGCATCATATATTACATGTGATTGTATCATTTTAATATGTTCACACAAGTGTTGGTATTTGGTATGGTTTTCTATTTTTGAGTTAGAAAATTATAGAAAGAGAATAGAGAAAAAATAACCAACATACTGTATGTTATTATGTAGTGCAGGGGTCTCCAAACTACAGTACAGTCCTAGCACCTCGCGTGCTCTAGCAGAACTGACTGCACATGTCACAGTCACAGTGTATATTCCCTGCTCAGTGTCGGAGATCAAGGACAGAGAGTTTCTTTAGTCCATCCCTGTCTCAGAGTCAGCCTGAGGAGCTGTGTAAACGCCCCCAGTGGCCAGGAGGAATACCCAGCTACATGTATATACTAGTGATGTACCTTGTACCCGGAAATTACCCGGTATCCAGCGCTTTTTCAGCTACCCGGACATTACTTGGACCCGGCAACTGAGAAGTGGACCCAAGTAATCTCAGAGTTGCTGAAAATACATCATCAATTACCTGCAGCCGGTGACGGAAGGTGAGGAAGACCGCTGAGACATCTGGGAACAGCAGCAGAGGTCCTGTGGCGGTGGCAGCATCAGATGCCAGTGTGAACCGGCTGTCCAATAGGAACACTCCTGCTCCGGTTACGTGGTTCCCCGGCTCACACTGGCATCTGCTGTGTAATGGTTTCCTGCTGCTTCCTTGCTGGCTGAATACAGACTTCTGATGCTGCCACCGCCACAGGACCTCTGCTGCTGTTCCTAGATGTTGCCGCGGTCTTCCTCCACCCTGCAAGTAAGTGCCGTCCGGGTAACCGGGTACCTGGCCGGGTAGAACAATTGATTTTGCCTGGGTACCATTTACCCATTTTTTTTTAAGAAGTAGGACCAGGTACAACACTAGTATATACATAGTATGTATATAAGCGATGTTCCGCCTATATCTTATATTTTATCAGGGACTAACTTCATGTTATTCATTATATATATTTTAAGTGAAACTTCTTGGGGCACACCTACCACATGAGAAAAATTCCCTGGCAGTAAATAGAGTTGATGGTGATGGAACTGATGTCACTGCTGGCAGAAGAGGCCATCAGCAACGTCAGTGTTGCCAGCTTCCACCAGCAGGAGTCACTGGGGAGGAGGAAGAGAGACACACACACGGAACTAAACCTACCCCCTCCCCCCCGAGTGAGCCACCGAGCACCCCCCCCCAGGATGCCGCCGAGCACACCACATCCAACCCCCCAGTGAGCAGCCGAACACCCCCCAGAGTGAGCCGCCGGGCCCCCCCCTAGTGAGCTACCAAGCACCACCCTCCACCCACCTCCGAGTCCCCGTACTTCCACCGGGGGGCGGCTCCGACAGAAGGCACCAGCAGCAGGACACACACTGCCGTGTCCGCAGCTCCGCCGGGGGGAGACTCAGACAGACCTCCCCCTTGTAGATACCCAGAAAATTGTCTATGTAAAAATAAAATGTATAGGATTCTGTGCCCCTCATTCTTATCTTTGTTAAATAAACTATAACTGGATGCAGGAACAAATTTTGGGAAAAGTGGAGCACAGCAACGGTAGACCAGCCAGACTGTATGCTGTTAAAGTTTTATTTGACCATAGCCGTACGGTTACAAAAGAGAGCACCCAATCCCTCTAACGCGTTTCGCACCCTTAAAGGCGCTTTGTCAGAGTAATACAAATAACAACTCACAGCTGGTTTGAAGTCTTCTCCCACCGGAAGTGACGGGTCCGACAATCATTAGTAACAGCTGATACAGCGGTTCCGTCAACTCACACGCAGGAGGGAAAAGGGGGAATAGGCAGGGGACTAAGACATGGGGAATTCCTCAAAAAATGAGACATGAACTAGTCCTCATAGCATATATGGAATACAGTGGATTGCAAGATAAACTTATTCTTAAATATATCTACATACAGTAGCGACATACTTTATTAAAGTAAATGCCGGCGGCATGCCGGGATCTACCCCAGCTGCCGCCAGTCAGAAACGCGCGCCACCGCCTTTCCCCCACGCACCCCCCCTCCACATCGCGCGCAATTACCCCCCCAAAGACACCCCGAACCCGGCTTCTACTCTGCCCCTCTGCTTCCCCGCACCCCCGCTTACCTAGATTTGAACTCCAGGGGTGTCGGGGAAGCCTGGGGAAGCCGGGGAAGACGGGGAAGCCGGGCGCGCTTGTGACCGTGACGTCACAGTGCGCCGCCACGCGCCGCGGCTACCCGCTTCCCAGCCTCATACAGCCAGCGGCATTTGCTCGAATAAGAGCTGCCGCTGCTGTATAATCCGGTGCATACAATTGGGTACAGGATCAAAACAGCAACAACAACAAAATTACAACATTAATACAGGGGAATTACAACATTAATACAGGGGAATTACAGACCTGCAAGCCTGACATCAATATTAGGGAAGCTACTTGAAGGTTTAATACGGGTTAATATTCAGGAATACAGTACCTAATGGAAAACAAAATTATTAGTAATAGTGGCATGGATTTATGAAGGATAGGTCGTGCCAAATTGACCTTATTTCTTTCTTTCAGGAGGTAAGTAGGAATTTAGACCAGGGTAATGCAGTTGATGTGCTTACTTAGATTTTGCAAAGGCTTTTGATACGGTTCCACACAAGGTTAGTGTACAAAATAAAGCAAATTGCACTCTGTAAGGACCACACCTTGAATATGGAGTACAATTTTGGGGATCACTCCTTAAAATAAACATTATGGAACTAAACAGAGTGAAGAGAAGAGCCACCAAATGAATAAAGGGGATACTCTGATTTATGAGGAGAGGCTAGCAAAATTAGATTTATTTACATTAGAAAAGAGGCGTTTAAGAGGGGATATGATAACAATATGCAAATATAGTCAGGACAGTGTAGGGAGCTTTCAAAATAATTATTCATCCTAAGGGCAGTATAAAGGACACAGGGTCATCCCTTAAGGTTGAAGGAAAGGAGATTTCACCAGCAACAAAGGAAATGGTTCTTTGCAGTAAGGGCAGTTAAAATGTGGAATTCATTACCCATGGAGACTGTGTTGGCAGATACAATAGATTTGTTCAAAAAAGGTTGGACATTTTTTTGAACAAATGAACGGTATACATGGATATACCAAAGAAGTAAACATGGGAAGGTTGTTGATCCAGGGAGTAATCTCATTGCCAATTCTTAGAGCCGGGAAGGAATTTATTATTCCCCTTATGAGACCTCATTGGATGATATTTTACAGTTTTTTTTGTTTGCCTTCCTCAGGATTAATATACTGTAAGTACGGATAAAGAATAAATATCTATCATCTAATTTAGTGTAGGTTGAACTTGAAGGATGTATGTCTTTTTTTCCAACCTCATCTTTTACGTAACTATGTAATAATGTTGTGTCCCTTAATAAAACGCACTGCAAAACTTTAGGACATATAAACTTAAATAGAAATTAAAAAAAAAACAATACTCTGGTAAAATACATGCGGATAAAACAGACAAGATTGAATACGTATGATATAATACATTCTCCGAGAGTAACCATCATATTGATAGTAAATCTAGAGAAAATATGCCAAGGAAATAGCCCCACAACTAACGATGTAAATATATAGGCATGCAAAAGTATAACCTCTGTGTTAATATACGTTCCATGAAACAAATGGTAAAAATATATGTGAACCAAACATTTGATATATAGAGCAAATAGCCTAACAGAGGAGTTAGAAGACAAATACATCCAAATACGAAATAAGAAATTCAGATCCTCCTAATCTCTCTGATTTACTGAACATGATCATTTAATAAAGAAAGTGAGTGAGTTTCCTATCTGTATTTATATGAAATGGATCAAGTGTATTTAATGTGAAGATCCAATACATGTCCCTCTGGTTCAGTAGTAGGGATCTGTCGCCTCTGATTGGAATAGGTATCACATTTATACAGAAAACCTAAAATTCCATACCCAACCTTAGAATATGATGTGAAATGTCTTGGGACCGGATATTTAGGTTCCATATTTCTAATGGACCGTAAATGCTCCTTAATACGATTTTTTAAAGGTCTGATAGTCCTTCCTATATAGGCGTTTCCGGAAACTCCACTCAGTCGACAAACAACATGATTAGAGCTACAGTTGATGAACGATTGTACATTACAGTGGCGGCCGCCTTTAGTCTCCCGTGGCCATTTCCCCGCGATTTTAAAATGGCGGTCAGATGCGGGCCGTTTTCGGTTGTTTTTGGCGCCGGGGGCGCTTTCAATGTTAAGCGCCATTAGCTTTGAATGGGAGATGCGGCTGACGCGCGGCCAAGTCCGTTAGAAACGGAAAACATCCCCGAATTTTTTCGGGGATGTAGGAGGTTTAAAGGGGCCGTAATAGTATATGAAGATCTCAGTCGGTTGCTTTTCATTTTCTTGATCCGATCTACAAACACTGCAGCATCCAAACTTAAAGAAACCCCTTGGAATAGTAAATTGATAGGTAGTCCTGATCTTGGAGTAAAAGAAGCCTGGGAGAAAGGGAAGCACTCAGTGTTCTTGCCTTCTTAAAAACAGACCTGTGACCGGGCTGAGTAAAGGGTTTAAGAGTTCTATCAAGGCTGAGTAACGGGTTTAAGAGTTCTAGCAAGTCTGAGTAGCCCCCAATGCTTATGAATGATAGATCTGATTTAATGTGCCTGTCGGCTATATTGGGTTATGAACAATGGTGTCGCCCTAATCTGTAAATCGTTTTGTATGTTATTTTTGGGGGGGGGGGGGAATAAGCAATTCCGATCAGTCGACTGAGCATAGTCAAAAGCCTCATCAATGTCTGCAGACTTAAAGCCTCTCTCAATGAATCTGGATCTAACAGTCTCTTGACTATTTACGAAACGATTCAACATTCCGAACAATTCCAATTCAACCTCAGAAATTGTGCCTTAGGGACCCCCTTAATCAATAATTTGGGGTGGCCGCTGTCAGTCCTGAGAAAAGCATTCCATGAATTTGCTTTCCATGTATATAAGTCTATATTAGACCTGACGTGTCAATGAAAAGATAATTATTCTTATACCAAATATTTGGATCTTTCTAAGTGTATGTGCGTTTTAAATTATAAGTGTTCATGTTGAAAGAATGAATAAACTCAGTGAGTGTGACGACATCCCCATCCCAAATAAATATAAAGTCATAAATAAAACGTCTATAAAATATGATGAAGAAAAAAGATTAGAAGCACCGAAAATATGTTGGGATTCCCAAAAACCCATGAATAGATTAGCATATCATGGTGTAAACGAAGTGCCCATAGCCGTACCCTGGGTTTGAATAAAACATTGTGAGTCGAACTAGAAGTAATTGTGTGTGAGTAAAAAAAGAATTGAATCAAGAATAAACGGGCATTGTAAAATTGATAAATCAGAGTGTCTAAGAAAGTGTCTGACAGCGGCATGCCCAAATCATGATCAATAATCGTGTATCCACACATATATTCTAGACCAGGGGTGAGCAAACTTTTTATGCTGAGCCCCCCTTTTTATTCATGAAATTTCTCGGGCCCCTGCTGCCTGATGTAATCAAAATCACATGAATAAAAAAAAACCTTTATTAAATGGTATGCAATGTAAATACAAATATGTCTAAGGCCGTGCGTATAGTGCCCGCGACGGAGACGCGTGACGTCACCCGTCGCCGCTAGCGAAAGTTGTATTCCACTTTGTGTCAGAGCGGGCGACAAGGCCATTGATTGGTTCAGGGGATGTCACATGAGGCGACAGCCCCTGAAAAATCAAATATTCCCGGCTTCAAAAAATCGCGTTACCCCGTGGCGCTTACTATAAGGGCACGTGGAGGCGACAATGCATTTGTTTTCGGGCGACGTCACGTTGCTGGCACTATAAGCGCAGTCTAAATACTTACATACTTCAACAGCTCACTCTTGCAAAATTAGGCTGCGTCCACGCTGCTGCTGAGAGCGGTGACATCACCAACTCTCCAAGAATGAGCACAGGGTGTCCTGCATCATTTTGCAAGCACGAGCGGGGAAGTGTTTTCACTTTTCTTTTTTCATTATTTCTGTACATTCATAGTATGATTGATATAGTGGCAGCCTACCCTCTCACTTGCAGAGGATCGCAGCGAAGCAGGTTGCCAGCGGAGGCCAGCAGGAACAGAGCGCTATTGCAGGGCAGACACCGGAAGGAGGGGCATTTGACATCACAGCGCTGGGGCGTGCTCCTCCCCCATATCTCCGAATCAAGTGGCTGCCACCTGCACCCCCCCCCCCCACACACACACACTCAACCCCCCCCCCCCACACACACACATGATCAACCCCACACACGCTCAACCCCACACACATTCAACTCCACACACACTCAACCCAACACATACACACTCAACCCCCCCCCACACACACACACACTCAACCACACACACCTGGTGGGTGGGGGGAGGGAATAACTAAGCCTGCTCGGGTCCCCCGATGTGCTGCTGAAAACGGGCGGCTAACAGACAGGAGGAGGAGGGCTTGTCTGTGTGCAGGGAAGGCCCTGCAGCAAGGCCCCGCCCCATCTGCAAGACAGAGCAGAGAACCAGCAGCCTCAGCACGGAGCTACTGGCTGCCCGTGCATAGCTCTGCCTGGCCCCAGGTTTCCCCGCACGCAGCCTGCGCACCCCATAAATAATCTTGCGTGCCCCCCAGTTTGCGCACTGCTTTTCTAGACCACTTGATGTCTTTAATAGTTGTAAGGAGATCAATAGTATCATGGAGAATACATGGTAAGTTGCGTACCAAAGGCTGACAACAGAGGTCAACATATCTAGATAACCCATCTCCCAAAGATCCAATGCTCGAAACAATAGGCTTGCCAGGCGGTCGTATCCATGTCTTACGGATCTTAGGGAGATGGTGGAATATTGGCACAACAGGCTGGGTCTTGTACAAAAATTCACATTCTTTGTCAGTCAAGACATACACTACCGACACACTTTATTGCAGTGCGGCCGGTTCCGCAAGCCGGGAGATTTCCCGGCTTGCTAGTGGCCGCCCCTCGGCGTGCCGCGCGTCACCGACGCGCGGTCACGCGTCATCGGGAGCCTGCGCCCCCTGCACGCGCGTCCAGGGCTCCCCGAGGGAGCCCTGGTGTCCCGCGATGTGGGGGACGGCGGCAGGGGGTTCCGGGGGACCCGGCGGACCCGGCAGCGGGAGGATGGATCGATCGGAGGGCGCTCCTCCGCTGCTTCGGCGCGCGCCCGGCACCCTCTGGCGCGCGCCAGGCTACTGCTGCGGCCGAGAACGGGCAAATGCTCGAATAAACTCGGCCGCAGCAGTAAAGAACTTTGCCCAATTCCAAAAGTTTCCTCAATTCAGATAGAAAGTTAACAGTGGGATTGTTACGTAACTGGGATTAGAAATAAATGTCATATAGTTATGGAAGGGCTTCTGATTTATAATCTTGACTATTTTGAATCGTTTGCTAATTTGTATATGGGGCGATGAGAGTCCATGTTTGTGGTAGGTGTGCCTCCTCCGCAGCGTAGGCTGTGGAGAAGATACATTGATGATATTCTAATTGTGTGGGAGGGCAGTGAGGCTTCATATTTGGAGTTTGTTTCATCACTGAACGAGAATTACTTTAATCTTAAATTCAGTGGCAAGAACAGTACCAGCTCGATCCATTTTCTCGATTTGGAAATTTTTATTGAAGACAACTCTAGTCACACCAAGACACATTTTAAAGCAACAAATGTTAATTCATATTTGCATCCCAGTAGTTGCCACGATAGCAGGTGGATTAATAATATCCCGTTCAACCAATTTTTAAGGTTGAAAAGGAATAATACTAAACAGCAAGACTTTGATGAGCAAGCCATTTTTCTTAAAAAGAGATTCATTGGGAAGGAATATGTTGGGGATCTAATTGAGGCATCCTTAGATAAAGTCAAAAGAGTAAAACATCAGTCCCTGTTAAATTATAGGATGAATCCTAGGAAAAAAATCTACTGTACTACAAGGGACTGGTTTTAAGAAAGTGGGAACTAAAAATACACCAGTGTTCATAACACAATTTAAGCGGGCTCACAGTTTAATTAAACGTGTCTTGTCTAAACACTGGGGGGTTCTTAAATTGGACCCCATATTAGGTCCCATGTTAAAAACCAAACCAGATGTTGTTTTCAGACGGGCGCAGAATTTAAAGGGCCTGATAACACTTAGTCAAGTCCCTTCATTAAATAAGGTGCATAGTGACATTAGGTCCCGTTTGGGGATTGTAGGCAATTTTAGATGCGGAAAATGTAATGCCTGTAACCACGTAAAAGTAGACAAACAGGTAACAGCATTGGTCACAAAGAAGACGTATAAAGTGAATAACTTTATCAATTGCCTTACCACGCATGTAGTGTATGTGCTACAGTGTCAATGTAACCTACAGTATATAGGGAAAACAAAAAGGGCATTTAAATTGAGAATGATGGAGCACCATAGGAACGTCAAGAATATTCCCAAAACATTGGCTAAGGACTACCACTCCACTTTTGAAACATTTCAAGGAAGTCCACAACTGCGACCTGAGCTCTATTAGCTTTATGGGGATTGATAGTATCCCACGTAATTCTAGACAGGGTAACAGGGATCTTGCCCTGTTAAAAAAGGAGCAATACTGGATTTACACGTTCGACTCTTAAGTATCCAAAAGGTTTTAATGAACTGATAGAGCTCACACCATTTTTAAGATAGAGCCTTTTTTTATTCTTATCAAATCATTTTTATCATCCAATAAGTATATATTTTTTTACACATCTATTGTTATAAGTTTTCTATGTATGATGTGTTTTGTAACTCTTGTTATTCTTTTATGTGTATTTTAATATGCTTCATATTGTTTATACTGTTATGGTATAGCATTGCCATTCATGTTATATTGGCTTCATGTGTTAGATAGATATCTGTCACTCATGAGGTACAGTAGGCAGGAGTTAACCATTTGATTGGTTGGTATACCCTATTTATGTGCGTTGGTGACCTCTGACGTGACCTCCTGACGAAGCATGTTGTTGATAAACGCGTAGAGGTCACGAGGTCACTACGCGCTTGCTGATTGGCAGAGGCAGAGAACCAGGAAGTTCGGGGTGTGTTGTTATCTCTGCGGCTGGTGTGTTCCGGACAGTTTAGCGTTAGCGAGCGGCACCAGCTCGCGCTTCCGTGGTGAGTGCCTGTCTCCCACTTGCTGTCCCCCGCCCAGCTCTGGTATCCTCATTACATTTGGTGTTTTACCGCATATTGGTTTTTTTCTGACCAATGTGTCTTTGTACATGTTTAATGTAAGTGTGTTACATTTGAAACGCTTGTTTTGTGTTTTTGTAAATGTTTGTGGTCCTTCAGACCTTTTATTACGAATAAAACATTTTAATTACCCACATCTAGATTTTATTTAAGGCTTTATTTTAAGGTCATACATTTAGCTTATTACGCTTTGTATCCCTTTTTTGCCTTTTGGGGTCTCCTGTTTGGAGCCCCATTTTTAGGAGCATTTTGGGGAGGCGCTCTCACACACTCAGCAGCAAGGGGTGACTGACTTCAAAAGAAGATTACGGACAGCCCAAGCACGGAAAGCTTATTGTATACAATTGTCCATAAAAACTAAAATATTAACAAGAAGAAATAAAGTAAATAAAACATGCACTTACCCCTGCCAGGCTGCCAAGATGAAGGCCGTCATCATCCTCATCACCGTCCATGTCCTCCGGTGCCATAAACAATGCAATCAAAAATACAATCTAATGTCCCCTAAAGAAAAAACATTGAGGTGTACTGCTACCCCAATAGACCAATGCTGCAGAGTTAATTCCACTTGATTAATAAGCATATGTTGCTATATCCGGAGGAAGAGCTATACACAGGAGCATATAAGCAAATAAACCCCTAGTTGGAGCGTGGTTCTGGCGTTACTGTAAAGGGTTGTCTGTGAAAGGTCGTGAAACCCACCCAGACCCCATAACAGCCTCGCAACTATATGACCCACGAACCTGGGGATGCTCCGAAAGTCATGAATGAATAAACTCACTTTTTCTTCTTAGTTCATCCGGCTTGTAATCCTTGCGTGCGCCAGGCTGTGAGAGAATGCAGATAGGAAGACCTCATCGGGGAGGAGATAACAGCGGGCACGGCCGTGCAACAGATAACAAGGCTGGGCTGCGTAAAAATATTCTTTATTGTTATCGCTGTTATCTCCTCCCCGGTGAGGTCTTCCTATCTAATGTCCCCTAAACCCTTAATCACCTAAGCGGTTAGTAACCGCTATAGTAATTAAGGGGTTAACTCATCCTCCAGCAGACCCCCTCTGACAGGCTCCTCTGTGGTGAGTGGCCCCTCCGCCAGGCCTCCAGAAGGCCTTCTCCATCCTCCAAGGCTGCAAGTAAGCTCTGCTTCCCCCCTAACCCACCACCCTCTCTCTAGACCTCCCTGCCTCACAAACTCAAACCTACACCCCCCCATGCATATAACTCCCCCCCCCGCCCCAAGGCACATAACTACCTCCCCTCCTAATACAATGAGAACGTACAATAAATACAATATTCTCCTTTTTAATGTAATATAAATCTGTAATTATAAATGCAGAACTTGTATTCATACTAATGCACAATACTAGTTTTCGAAAATTAATTGTGGGGGATGCAAGGCTGGAGGTTCGCCTTGGGCGACTAATATCCTTGCGCCGGCCTTCCATTCTCCCTCACTGCATCTTACCTGTGGAACACCCTCACTCAATCTATGCCAAGCACATTCTCTTCCCAACTTAAGGACAAACCTTAGAACACACCTCTTAAAAGAAGCATCCCAATAGCCTGGACTCATGGCTACTGTCCCGTACCCACAGTCGCTCCTACCAACCATGGTGGCCAATCACTGTCATCTACTGCACTTATTTCCTCACCTGCTGTCTCTGTAAATCTCCCAACATACCACTTACACTGTAAGCTCTCCGGAACAGGGATTTCCTTTCCCATTGTCTGATTTTGTTTGTTGCACTTATTGTAATATAATTCCCTGTACGTCTCTTTTGTAATGCACTGAATACCCAAAGGGCGCTATATAAATACATAACACATACTGTACAATTAATAAACAGTGGCCAGATTCAAAAGATTGTTTACTAAATCTGGATGATTTGGGTTGTTATCTTTTTTTTTTGACAAACATTGTGAATTTATGAACCCCACGGTTTCTGAGTTCCTGGAAAAATGTATGAGACGCAGATGCTAAAAATCAGTGTGGCTGATTCCAAAACAGCGTGGCTCACAGAGTATCAGCGTGGCTCACAGAGAATCAGCAAGAGTTGATCTCTTATTATATTTGCATGTTTTTTTGTTGAGTTTGTGGCACTATGAAAAGTGGGATAAATAGGATTGCCAGACACAGACCATTTGATCCATGTTCACACTGACTCCTGTAGCTGCAGCTTAATGCTAAAAACTGACATTTTGAAGTTTTAGAACTGGCGCCAATGATGTAGAAAACAGTTTGTGTGGTTTTTGCCCCAACATGAAAACTCAGCAGACAATGGGTGACAGACACTGAAATATGATGCATCTTTTTAATTAAAAAAGCATCGTTTAACTCTTTACTAGTTACCCAAAATCATAAGCGCACAGGTAGCAAATGACTAAAGAATTGACATTAAAGCTGCAGTTCAGTCTTTTTTTTAATTTTTTTACTTCAATAGTTTTATGTGTGCAATCTCTAATTACCTAAAGAACTGTATAGCTGCCAGTCAATTCGTTCTCCATGTATTGATAGGTCGAAATTTGGTGACATAATTAGTGAAGGGATCTGTTTATATTCTGCTTGTCTGTCAGTGGAAGCTCATGAATATTCATGAGCAATCCTGCACTGACATGTGCTAGAGGGAGGGCAGGGCTGACAAAGAGGTGTGCCAGGGCTTGTGACAGGACATGAAGGGGCAGTGCCTTAGCAAATGGTTGTTAAAATAGAATACAAGAAAACTGGTCTTTAAAAGTTGTTTTTTTTAAAACAGAAAATGCTAAAAGTATTTTTTCTTACTACAGAACTGATTTATTAAAAAAAAAACACATGCAGGATATTGACTGAACTGCAGCTTTAAGAGGTCATTTGTTAAAGTGGGAGAGTTGGATGTTAGAGGTATGCCAGACACTGTAGGTAGGACTGCCTGGGATGTTTGTGGAGCTCGGTGCAGGGACTTGTGCGGGGCCTCTTACATGCGGCCTCCTCAGCATCCCGTCATCATGGCGTTGTGAGGTCAAATGGCGTCGCATTGCCGTGAAAATGTGACATTGTGGGCACCATGTTGTTATGGCACCACGGCACCACAGGGCGTCCCATTGTCATAGTAATGCCCAATAGCTTCGTGACGTCATGTGGCGTCCCATTGTTATGGCAATGCGACGCCATTTGACATAGTGGCGCCATGAGGAGAGACCCTGCAGGAGGAGATGCCGACAGAAAAGGTAAGAGAGTTACAGAAGCCCCGCGCTCTCCCCCGGCAATCAGTTTCATTGTTGCGGGGAACCGCGTTGGGCCTCTGTAACCGTGCGGCTCTGTGTGACTGCACCGCCATTGAGCCATCCCTGCAGATAGGCTTCCTTGCAAAGGTGAGTTTTCAGGGACTTTTTAAATGTCTGAAAGCTGGGACAGAGTCTGATGGTGAATGGTCGGGAATGCCAGAGCGATGGGGCAGCATGGGAGAAGTTTTGTATTATTGACAGTGAGGGAGAGTTTTGATGTAAGGGTGGCAGTGATAGGCTTCGTCCCCGGTGGCCGCAGCTGCGCACACAACGGCATGCGCACCGCACACAAGGTGCTGCCCTTTATGGGTGAGGCCCCAGTCGGCGTATATGCTTGGGCGCACAAGGCGCAACGCGCAACCGCCTTTGCCAAAAGATAAGATTTTTGGCGTGGCGGCCGAGTATTGGCCACGTCATAACGGCGGTTCAGCCAATGAGGGTGAACCAGCTGCGTGACATCATGGCCACTTCCCAAACCTCACAGGTCCCCTCTCCTTGTGCACTGGCAGGTGTTTATAAAAGGACAGCCTGCACCAGGAGTTTATCAGGAAGATCATCCTCCTGCAGAGCTTTTTCCGGATGGCCATGGACAGGAAGACCTTTCTGAGACTGAAACTCGCTGCTGTGAGCATACAGGTGAGATCAACACCCTAGTGTTAGCTAGATGACCGGTGCACGCTGCACATTTTTGGAGCGCGGATCTTAGAGGCCCAGCGCTCTGCCCCCACAACATTTAAATTAAATGCTAGGGGAGCGAGCGGGGCCTCTGTAAGTCTCTTACCTTGTCTCCAGCGGCTTCTGGCGACGTGTCACATTGGCAACGCGGTGTCACATGAAGTTGTGACATCAGAAAACGCATTCAGTAAGGGGGGGTGCACCCCTGGCCTAAACCTTTTAATGTCGGGGGAACAATTTGTTGCAGGCACCTCCGGCAGTGAAAGGATTAATGATGCTACGCATTCAAACCTTGGGGGGGGGTTGTTTGCTTTTCCCCCTATGTATAGTTTAAAAAATACATTTATATTGAGTGCGTGAGGCCCTGCAACTCCCCATGCCCCATAGACTACCAGCTGGGGCCTCTAACCGAAGGGGGGACCCTTGCAGTGATCTCCCGACAACAAGATATATTGCTGGAGGGCAGGGGCGGCGCACGATCATCCGAGCCTGCCCTCACCCCCAAAATAGCTGCCGTGAGGCAGTGAAGGGAGGCGAGGAGCAGCTGCAAACCGGAGAAGGAAGAGACTGACTGAAACTTGATCTGCCTATATCTCAGTAGGGCTACCACCTGAGACACAACAGGAAAGGGATAGGAAGTGATCCCAGAACCATACTAATTGAGTAGTTATATAAATAAATAAATCAGGTACTCAAATTGTGGGTGCAAACTGTGAACTGAAAAGTGAATCAGAAAAAGGGGGAAGGGAAACACAAAATTATTGTGCCCCTAAAAGAATTCACTAAACTGCACACCACTAAGTGTAAAAAATAACTTTTAATAAATTTACATAAAACATATATTACCAAATAATTGTGTAACGTGAATTAAAAATGAATTAAATCAGCAATATCAAGCATCTATGTCATCTAGTACTGTATATATGATTTTGCTATCCCAATTAACCAGCTAATGATGGTGGGATATAGAAGGCATATGATGCTATAAGTCAGGGTGTTAACCCCTCTGGATCAGCTGTTAGACCAGATGGTAAATGTATAAAGGTCAGCAAGACCAGATAAATAGTAATGGATGAATGTCCAATCCTCCTAGTATAATCATATAATCATAATTCTTTTAGGGGCACAATCATTTTGTGTTTCCCTTCCCCCATTTTTCTGTACCACTTGAGACAGCTGAATTCTCCCACACAAATTAATAAAAATCAACGCACTCACCTTCCCCCAGATCCTGGTGCACTGAAATAGGGCTTGTATCCACTGATTTATAACAAGAAATTAACCAGATCGGCCGCATGTCAGCCCAGCTCCGACTATAAACGGTGCATAAAAATTCCAAAAACCACAAAAAAACTAAACTAACACCCAAAAAACTATTTCAATAAAAGAATATAAGTCCTAGCAGCCAAAGGGGCGCATACGCACAATCTACAAAATGACCGCGCAACGCGCATGTGCGTCAAGGAGCGAGATGGCCGCCTGATCCGATAGCTCAGCCCCAGAACCCCGCATCTAACCACTATTCAGCGATAATTCAGCAACAGCCAACCCACTAATCCCCCACCAAAAATGCCTTGCAGCTCTACGCCCAAAAGTATGTCTTCCAAGGTTAAGAAAAACCTCTCCCGGGCCAGCACGTCAGATTTCTTCGGAAAGCAGCGAAATTATGATGCAGGGTCAATTAGCCCCGGTTCGCGGGCTTTTCTATTTAAATGTTGGGTTTTGAAGTCACCTCCCCTACTCCCAGACGAAGCGCTACAATAGTGTGAAACGCGTAGAGGAGGAGGTGGTGATGTAGCCTGCTGTTTAGTGTGTGCCATTATTCAATAAAGCCTTTTTGTATCATCGGATTTGAAGTGAAGTTTGACTGACTGACTGCTGTGGCGCCGGTTTCATCCCCATCTATCTTCTTCAGAAAGCAGCCCGGGCAGGTATAGGCAAGCCAAGAAAGCGTTGGGACGAAGGGAGAGGGGGAGTCAGAAATGGAGGAAGGCTCCAATCCCCTGAATTCCACCAAGCAGGATATAGATGACTTATACTGTACATGAAACTAAAATCTGCGTTTCAACTAGAAATTCAAAAAGCTGTAAAAGACCTCCGCGGGGATCTGACCCATGTGTAGGAGTGGACTTCTGATTTGGAGGCCAGGGTCATGGAGTTCGGGGGGGGGGTGCGATCTCTCTAGTTCAGGACATGGCCACTATGAAAGAACAAGTGGCAGTGCTCAGAGAGATGCAGGAAGACCAGGACAATCGCTCCCGGAGGAATAACATCCGTGTGCGGGGCATATCTGAGGAGGTAGATGACCTCAATGACTTCCTATCAAGGTTGTTTACCATGCTATGCCCTGATCTGTCTGAATCTCAAATGCTAATGGATAGAGTGCATAGGGCCCTGAGACCTAGGGCCCCTAATCAGGACAAACCAAGGGATGTCATCCTGCGCCTTCATTATTACAGAACAAAAGAATCAATCATGACTACGGCCAGAAATCGGGAGTTTATTGAATTTGCTGCGGAAGGGCGGCCGCAGGTGTTATGTCATGGGTGTTTAACCCGAGTTAGTGTTTGACTCAAGTCATTAACCTGGTCAGACATGAGACCTAACCATTGGAGCCACTTAGTGGCTTCGAACTTTTTTCCTTTAAAATTGTTATTTTTGTGCATTTACTGTTGTCCCCTTCCCTCGTGTGTGTCCTCCAGGCCACAGCTCTTCAAGATGGCGTCCTATCCGATGACCCAACCAAAATTGTGAAGCAATTTAGAAAATTCTATCAGGAACTCTATAACACAACTGACAAGGCCACACATCCACCTCCTAAAACCAACCTCTCTCAATCTCTACAGTCATGCCACCTCAACTCTAACGCCTGAACATCTATCAAAATATAACCGTAAAATCTCTTGCGAGGAAATATTAGTAGCAATAAAAGGCCTCAACAACCTTAAATCCCCTGGGCCTGTGGTTTTGGATTTGTATTACAAAAAATTCTCCAAAATTATCTCCCCAACTAAAGATTCTATTTAATGAATTCATGGAAGGAGAGTCTATTCCTGACACAATGGCCTCAGCTAACATTGTAATTATCGTAACAAAGATACGCCCTTAGTCAACTGCTAAAACTTTGACTCTGTTACGCCGGTGCTGCCCGCAGACCAGACCCGTCCCCTGTGCTGAGGTGGGATGTAGGGATACACGCACCCGCAGCAAAGGGAGCGCGTCCGGAGTGTGGTGTTAGTGTTGCCAGGCCAGGTATAGTAAGGAAGACAATACTTGCCGGTACCGGTAGTAGAGGAGGAGTAGTTATTGCCGTTGCCAAGATCAGGGATTGGAGAGTTGCGGATGGTCGAAGGTATAAGCCGTGTTACAGGGATGCCAGAAGTCACGAAGTCCAAGTAGAGCCGAAGTCGAGAGCCAGAGGGGGTAGTCGTCCAATCCGCGTCAATACCTGAGGAGTCACTGAGAGAGTAGTCAAATGCTTCCATACAGAACTATGTCGAGCGACGAGTGATGGGAAGCACAGGCATAATAAAGCTGGGCAGGCCAATGGGAAAAGGGGGCAGGCCTGGAGGTCTGCAAGGAGTCCTCCCTGATAGGAGGGAGGTGTTACAGCCCAGCTGAGTGTAATCATTGATTTGCATGGAACTGTGTGATGCTTGGGGGCGACGCCTCACTGCAGGAGCAGTGGTTAAAAGTGCTCTGTTAGGCGTGTGCTCTGTAAGCTGGGTATGCATGCACATAACGTCTGGGGCTGTCGTGCGTGTGTGCGTGGATTCGGTGACTGACGCGCGTATGCGCATGGGGACAGAGAAAGATGCACGTGTGCGCATAGAGCGCGGAGCTGGGGACACAAGCAGAGGCTGCGGTTCAACAGGCACCTCTTCGGTTGGTGCAATCCTGTGATGGCGAGGAGCCAGAGTGCCAGTGGCAGACAACGGAGGTATGTGGGAATTGCGCTGCAGACGCTTGGACGCCTGAGTACCGACGGGAGGTGAGTAATGGTCGCGCTGACGGCGCCTAGACACCAGATTCCTTACAGACTCAGGCCCTCATTCTCTCCCGTCTCAATTACTGTAACCTCCTGCTGTCCGGCCTTCCTGTCTCTCACCTGTCTCCCCTACAATCTATCCTAAACGCTGCTGCCAGAATCACTTTACTCTTTCCTAAATCTATCTCAGCGTCTCCCCTAATGAAATCACTCTCCTGGCTTCCTATCAAATCTCTCATCTCAAACTCAATTCTCCTCCTCACTTTTAAAGCTTTACACTCTTCTGCTCCTCCTTACATCTCAGCCCTAATTTCTCGCTATGCACTATCCCGACTCTTGCGTTCTGCTCAACCCCCTTTGTATCTAAAGCCCTCTCCCGCTTTAAACCTTTCTCACTGACTGCCCGCACCTCTGGAATGCTCTTCCTCTCAATATCCGACTAGCACCCTCTCTACCCACCTTCAAGACCCACCTTAAGACACACTTGCTTAAAGAAGCGTATGAGTAGCACCGTGGCTAATACTATACATGATACATAAAACTTGGCCCCCTACAGACGCACTTACCTGAATGCCCTCCTATTGTCTTTGTACGTTCTCTTCACCAATTCAATTGTGAGCTCTTCGGAGCAGGGACTCCTCTTCTTCAATGTTACTTTTATGCCTGAAGCACTTATTCCCATGATCTGTTATTTGTACTATTTGTTATTTATATGATTGTCACGTGTATTACTGCTGTGAAGCGCTATGTACATTACTGGCGCTATATAAATAAAGACATACATATACATACATCCTTAAGAAAGGGAAGGACCCTACAAGTTGTTCGAAGCTATTGCCCTATCTCCCTCATTAATACCAACCTGAAACTATTTGACAAAATATTAGCCAACAGGCTGAATGAGTATAGCTGAATGAGTATATAGGGCTGTTAGTGCACCACGATCTAAAACGGGTTTTATTCTTACTAGACAAGCCGCAGATAACGTACGCCGCATTGTAGACTTGACACACTCAGCAAATGCAGGGGGTAAATGCCTATTCCTCCTATGCCTCTCTCTAGACGCCGAAAAGGCCTTTGATAGACTCAACTGGGACTTCCTATTCTCTGTACTTAAGCATATGGGTTTCAAGGGTCGCTTCCTACAAGCGATCAGATGTCTATATCAGCACCCCTTAGCTAGAGTCAGATGCGCAGGCCTCATCTCTAATAAAATTCAAATAACTAATAGCACTAGGAAAGGGTGCCCCCTTTCCCCTCTGCTGTTTGCACTCTCCGTCGAGCCGCTGGCAGCCTCCATTAGATTGAACCCCAACATATCAGGGGTGACTATTGGTAGGTAACAATATTTATAAAATCTCGTTATTTGCGGAGAACGTATTTCTGACCCTCTCACGCCCTCCGATCTCTCTCCCAAATCTCAAAGGATTTCGGAAGTAAGTCAGGCTTCAAAATTAATCACACCAAATCTGTGGCATTGGTGGTTAACTTGCCCAGTGATACAGTCAAACTCCTAAAACTTAATTTAGATTTTTCATGGCAAACTTATTATATCCCCTATCTTGGAATCAATATTACTAAATCATATGAAACTCTATATAAATCCTACTACCCCAAACTAATTACAAACCTGAAGAAGGACTTAGTAACATGGGGTAAATATAATATTTCATGGGTAGGCAAATTTGCATCTATTAAAATGAATCTCCTGCCACGTATAATGTACTTTTTCCGCACTCTCCCTATTAAGGTTTCGGTTAGAGATCTTGAGGACCTCCAATCCAACATCCAACATCACAAAATGCATATGGAATAAAAATCGCCCAAGAGTAAAAAAAAAAAAGGTCCTATACAGACATACGATAAAGGAAGGGGGGAGAGGAGGCTAGACCTTCCTAGCCTGTTGAGATACTATCAGGCCTCCCAGCTGAATCAGATTCTGCTCTGGAGCTTTGAGTCTCAAACAAGAGGCTGGGTGCACATGGAGAGTGTTATGTCCAAACCAGCAGATATTAATACTCTCTTATGGTTGACCAAATCTAGCAGGCCATCAAACTCTATCCCTCACCCAATGATTAGAGACTTGCTGACACTCTGGGACAGTCTGAAATTCAAACTTACAAAAATCTGTTCCCCCATGATCCCGCTTTTTGGTAACCCAGATTTTGACCCAGACAGACCATTGGTGCATTCCAAGCTTGGAGGGCAGCTGGGGTACCAGAGTGGGAGACCTATTCACAGATACTGGGATTATGCCATTTCCAGAATTACAGAAAAAAAGGAACCTCCCACTCGCGGAAATATTCAGATATCTACAGATTAAACATTTTGTCACTCTGTTCTGTGAGGTGGGTGATCCTCCTTCACGCACCTATTTCGAATCTTTACCAATGGGTAGATCTCAATAGAAGGGCATAATTTCTGCATTATATTATTCCCTAATTAACTCGGGGACAGAAAACAAGTATTTCCAGATGCGAAAATGGGAGGAGGAGCTAGATGAGGTCCTAGATGATGAAGACTGGGGTGATATCTGGGAGGCTGCGGCAAAAAGTTAGATCTGCACTGTAGTCAAAGAGAACTCCTATAAACTATTATTTCGCTGGTATATGACTCCAGTTCGACTCCATGCTACATATAACTCCTACTCACCAACCGGCTTTAGAGGGTGTGGACAAAATGGCTCAATATCACATGTCTGGTGGAATTGCCCAATACTAGTCCCCCGATAGAGGCAGGTTTACCGGCTTATCAATAGGCTTCTGAATAGTGACCTGAGACCTCACGCTTGGTCTGCCCTACTAGGCAGACCAGTTCAAGATATGTCAAGAGTCTCAACCAAACTAATTTCCCACATTATATCAGCTACAAGATGCTGTACTGCTGTATCCTGGAAAAAAAACAGGAAGCCTCCTCTCTAGAAATGGAAAAACGTAGAATATGGCATATTGCTACGATGGAAAAACTCACAGCTTCTCTCAGACCTGGGACCCATGGTTTGCTGGAGAGGGGGGCCAGAGAGATATTAAAGAATTGGCTTGGGTGTAGACAGAAGACAAAGAGTCCCTCGGACTGATCTAGCACAGAGACATGTCTCAAATAAACTAGTGTAATGACTATCCCCTTCGAATAATGGGTATGACTTGGAGTATACAAGTAAATTAAACTGAGACCGTCGCAAATATTGTTACCATCCTCCCCCCCTCCTCTCATGTCCCCTTGTATTGTTGTGTCCATCATGTTCTTTTCACTATTATTAAGCTGCAGAGTTATTATGGAATGTTAAGGAGGACCCTAACAATTTGGATAATCATTATGTTTGGATTGGTGGGCCTGGATTGTCTATGTCTTGGTTATTATCATATAACATCCTTGATATTCCTACTTTCTCATCTGTATCAGTATATTATAAAAGACACGGATTGCTCTTTCCAACACACTTTTTCTTTTTAAAGTCTGATGCTTTGTTCAGGAGATAGAAGCGTTTGCAATATTAAGTGTCCGGGAGGTTAAAAGAGAGCTCTCCCCAGGGCCCACTGCTGTCTAAAGTTTACTATGGAGACACCAGAAGCTAGAGATTAAGGAAACATCCTTTCTAACACTTAAAACATTTTTTCAAAAAACAGATCCGGCTCAGGCAGCGAAATTCTAATATTTATCATATTTAGCCTGATCAGTCCCTAGAAAAACCTCCCTGAGACCCTAGGTAACCACATTTGTAGTTGTAATAAATGCCGGGGAGCGCGTGAGGGGGAGAGCTCTATTTTAACCTCCCGGACACTTAATATTGCAAACGTTTCTATCTCCTGAACAAAGCATCAGATTTTAACAATAAAAACTTTGTTGCAAAGAGCAATCTGTGTCTATTTTAATATACATTAATTTTTTTAACTATACACAGGAAAAAAACAAACAAAAAAAACCACGGTTTGAATGCGTAGCATCATTAACCCTTTCACTGCCGGAGGTGCCGGCAACACATTGTTCCCCTGACAGTAAAAGTTTAGGCCAGGGGTGCGCCGACCCTTATCTTTCGTCTGCGTTTTCTGATGTCACGATGTCATGTGACGTCACAATGCCATGTGACGTCGCGTTGCCATGGTGACACTTACTTAATTTGACTGCGGGCGACACGTCGCCATGGCAACGCAGCATCAAATGACGCCGTGGGGTCATGTGACGCCATGATCCCCGCGGTGACTTTTGACTCCACATTGCCATGGCAACACGCATCCAATGCCTCCGCTGCGTCATTTGTCGCCGCTTCCTAGGTAAAGGGGGGTGCGAGCACTGGGGCTGAGTAGGCAGGGGGGCGCAGCGCAGAAAGTTTGCGCACCCCTGCTCTATGGAATGGATTATATATTCATTTTAGTTTATATTAATGTCTGTTATTTCAGCGTTTAAATTATGTGATGTGTTTATATTGGCCAACAGCCAATATGTGGCTAATAGAGCTATTGGCCATTACAATTGGGGGAGGGGGTCAGGCTTGGGGTGGCCCGTGTTGGGGGTAGGAGCCCCTGGAAGTGTCAATAACATGCTCAATAAGACAACAGTTAAAGGAAATAGATGGGAGTTCAAAGATTGAAAAGCTTTTGAGATCCCATAAGTATCTACAGGGATTTCTGAGGTTTTCTTAGGATCTTTAACTAATATAAAAGGGTGTTGGAGACCCGGGTCCAATATCCCACATTGTAGAGTCCCACCTATTCCTGAGCCACCACATGCTTTTTGTCACAGAATGCAGTGACGGTCGCCATGGTGTTGATCATGTTTACAAAAATGCATCTTTAGAATGTTCCGTGGCTGGAACTTCACTGCATTTCAAACACTAACATTTCAGGGATGAGATCCCAAACTTTGACATCTCATAACTGGTGCCTCCTTCTTCTGCGATAAGCAGCTGCCTTTGTTACAAAACTGCTTTAAGACCACTTTGGCACTGCCTAGGTTAGCGCGCACCAAGCCATCGCTCCGTGTCTGGAAATGGCGACGGGCTGCTTTGCCATCTTTAAGTGTTCCTCTCTGCAGGCATGCTGGAGGTCCTTACGTGTAAGACGCCAGCAGGAACGCAGGCCGAGTCCCATTGCGTTAATGTATGTATGTATGTCTTTATTTATATAGCGCCATTAATATACATAGCGCTTCTTAGTGGTAATACACGTGACAATCATATAAATAACAAATACAAATAACAGAACATGGGAATAAGTGCTGCAGACATAATAATTAACATTTAGGAAGAGGAATCCCTGCTCCCAAGAGCTTACAATCTAATTGGTAGGTAGGAAGAACGTACAGACAGTAGGAGGGTATTCTGGTAAGTGTGTCTGCAAGGGGTCAAGCTTTATGTATCAGGTGTACAGTATTAGCCATGGAGTGATTAATATGCTTCGTTAAGCAGGTATGTTTTAAGTTTGGTCTTAAAGGTGGATAGAGAGGATGCTAGTCGGGTATTGAGGGGAAGGGCATTCCAGAGGTGTGGAGCACAGTGAGAAAGGTTTAAGGTGGAGGAGGGCTTTAGATACAAAGTGGGTAGAGAGAAGACATCCTTGAGGGAAACCCAAGTCAAGATGATGCATAGCGAGAAATTAGGGCTGAGAAAAAAGGAGGGGCAGAAGAGTTTTAAAAAATAGATTACTCCCTGGATCAACATCCTTCCCATGTTTACTTATTTGGTATATCCCTATATACCTTTCCTTTCTAAAAAGATGTCCGACCTTTTTATAATATGTCTGTTGTATCTGCATCAAACTTTACATGGATAATTAATTCCACATTTTAACTGATTGTGGTGACTGTACTGATTGATCTGTGTGGTTGATTGAAGTGCTGTTGGTTAAAGTGTGTGCAGTTAGAACCAGAAGGAAAGGGAAGTACTGGGTATACTAGCAGCGGTGGCTGTTTTTGGGGAGTGTGCAGTGGGTTAATCTATTTTTAAAGTGTGCTGTAATTTGAAGCCTGTAACTTTTTTCCCCCCTTTCTCCTGCCTGAGGCAGAGTGGGTGTGGTTGGTTAATTGGCTGGCCTAACACACCTGCAGTGGGTGGGGTTGGTTAATTGATAACCTAACACACCTGGTGGGTGTCCCTATTTAAACAGAGGCTTCTAACGAATCCTGAGCTTGCGTGTACTGATTGATCTGTGTGGTTGATTGAAGTGCTGTTGGTTAAAGTGTGTGCAGTTAGAACCAGAAGCAGTTTGAACAAGGAAGCAGTTAAACAAGGTATAGTTTATTGAAGTACAGTTTACTGTTAGTACTTCTAAACTTCATAGTTGCTAGAATGAGCAGGATTGAAAATGCCACTCAATGCACATCTTGCCACATGTATGTGCACTTGGAGCAGCTGTTCCAAGGAGCATACCGCTGTGAGAGGTGTGAGCAGGTGGTCTCTTTAGAATCAGAGATTGCTGATCTGAAGAGGCAACTTGCAATATTGAGGGACATTGGCAATCTTGAAAGGGAATTAGAGCTCACTGCTCTTGCTTCGACTAGTGGTGCAGATGGTGGCGCTTTTAGTGAGGAGCAGGTAGGTAGCTTAGTTGCTGTTAGTGAGGAGCAGGTAGGTAGCTGGGTGACAGTTAGAAGGAGAAGCAGGGGCAATAGGGAGAGGCAGGTCGTTTCTGAGCTGACACATCCCAATAGATTTGCCATGTTGAGTGAAGATATTGGGAATGTTGGGGCAGAAATGGCAAGGCTGGGGGAGACTAATTCCTCTAGCAGCCAGGGGAATAGTTCCTCCAGCACAGTGGGGACTCAGGATGCTCAGATGCAAAGAAAGATTGTGGTGGTAGGGGACTCCATTATTAGGAAGGTAGATAGGGCAATCTGTTGCCGGGACCGCATGAACCGAACAGTTTGTTGTCTCCCGGGTGCTCGGGTTCGGCACATTGCGGATCGGGTAGACAGATTGTTGGGGGGGGCTGGGATTGACCCGGCGGTCTTGGTACATGTTGGCACCAATGACAAAGTTAGAGAAAGATGGAGGGTCCTAAAAAATGATTACAGGGATCTAGGCCAAAAGCTTAAGGAAGAGACCTCCAAGGTAGTATTTTCTGAAATACTACCAGTGCCATGCGCTACCACAGGGAGACAGTCAGAGATCAGGGAGGTTAATGCATGGCTAAGAAAGTGGTGTAGGAAGGAGGGGTTTGGGTTTTTAGAGCACTGGGACTCCTTTTTTGAGAGGTGCCATCTATATTCTAGGGACGGATTGCACCTCAATGAAGAGGGATCTTCTGTGCTAGGGGGGAGAATGCTAAAAAAGTTGGAGGAGATTTTAAACTAGGATGGAGGGGGAGGGGAATGAAACAAATAATGAACTAAATGGAATAGATGAGGATACAAGGTGGTATGGAGGTAGAATGGGGGCAAGTGCAAGTTTGACAAGCAGTGAGATACCCATAATAAATAGAGATAATACTAGAAAACTTCTAAAGACTAAACCAAGTGGGAGCAGAAAGGAAGGAGCAGATAAGATACTGTAATAGTTCAGGTTGAAAAAAACCTGAAATGCATGCTTGCTAATGCAAGAAGCCTGACAGATAATATGGGGAAGCTTGAATTAATAGCTACAAGGGAGCAGTATGATATCATAGGCATTACTGAAACATGGTGGGATGAAACTCATGACTGGACAGTTAATTTAGAGGGGTATTCTCTTTTTCGGAAGGATCGAACAAATAGAAGGGGAGGTGGAGTATGTCTATATGTTAAACCAGATCTAAAACCTATTATAAGGGATGATGTCTATGAAGGGAATGATGAAAATGTAGAGACCTTGTGGATAGAAATTAGCAGTGGAGGTAAAAGTATAAAGAAAATGTTTGTGGGAATATGCTATAAACCACCAAATATCGGTGAGATTGAGGAAGCTAAAATACATTTGCAAATGGAGAAGGCATCAAAACTGGGTCATGTTTGCATAATGGGGGATTTTAATAATCCAGACATAGACTGGGGCAATGAGATTAGCGTTACAACAAAAGGAAACAGGTTTTTGGGGGTGCTTAAAGATAATTATATGAACCAAATTATTGAGGAACCAACCAGGAGAGGGGCAGTTCTGGATTTGGTCATATCAAACAATGTAGAAGTAATAACAAATATTCAAGTCCTGGAACATTTGGGTAACAGTGATCATAACATGGTCTCATTTGAAATAAATGATCAAAAAACAGATTACTTGGGTTCAACAAAGACTTTAAACTTTAGAAAGGCAGATTTGAATAAACTGAGGTCTAATCTAGTAGTAATACAATGGGATGATGTTTTTGCAGGGAAAAATGTAGAAGATAAATGGGCAGTCTTTAAAACATTGTTAGAAAAACACACTTATCAGTGTATACCCTTGGGTAATAAGTATAAAAGAATTAAGTCAAAACCAATGTGGCTAAATAAACAGGTAGGGGACGAAATGGACAAGAAGAGGAAGGCGTTTAGATTCTTTAAGTCAGAAGGGACAGAGACATCGTATCAGAATTATAAGGAATGTAACAAAAATTGCAAAAGGGCAATCAAATTAGCAAAAATGGATAATGAAAAAAGGATTGCAATAGAAAGTAAGGTCAACCCTAAAAAGTTCTTTAAGTACCTTAATAACAAAAAAATGAGAAAAGAAAATATAGGACCCTTTCAGTGTGAGATGTGTAGGCAGATTATTGGAGATAAGGAAAAAGCAGAGGTATTAAACAAATTCTTTGCCTCTGTGTTTACCAGGGAAGAATCAGGTTCAATAGTAGTGCCACAGGAGGAAGCCACAACCTCCATATTAATGACCAATTTGTTAACTGAGGAAGAAGTTCATAAGCGACTTGAAAAAATTAAAGTTAATAAGGCACCTGGCCCCGATGGCATACATCCAATAGTTCTCAAGGAGTTAAGCTTAGTAATAGCAAAACCATTATATTTAATATTCAAGGACTCCATTTCCACAGGCTCAGTACCACAAGATTGGCGTAAAGCAGATGTGGTGCCTATATTTAAAAAGGGAGCTAGATCACACCCAGGGAATTACAGACCTGTAAGCCTGACTTCAATAGTAGGGAAACTACTTGAAGGTTTAATACGGGATAATATTCAGGAATACCTAATGGAAAACAAAATTATTAGTAATAGTCAGCATGGATTTATGAAGGATAGATCTTGCCAAACTAACCTTATTTGTTTCTTTGAGGAGGTAAGTAGGAATTTAGACCAGGGTAATGCAGTTGATGTGGTCTACTTAGATTTTGCAAAGGCTTTTGATACGGTTTCACACAAGAGGTTGGTGTACAAAATAAAGAAAATTGGACTCAGTAATAATATATGCACCTGGATTGAAAACCGGTTAAAAGACAGACAACAGAGGGTTGTCATAAATGGAACTTTTTCAAGTTGGGCTAAAGTCGTGAGTGGAGTACCTCAAGGATCGGTACTGGGACCCCTGCTTTTAACTTGTTTATTAATGACCTTGAGGTTGGGATCGAGAGCAAAGTCTCCATCTTTGCTGATGATACTAAATTGTGTAAGGTAATAGAATCAGAGCAGGATGAAATTTCTCTTCAGAAGGACTTGGAGAGACTGGAAACGTGGGCAGGTAAATGGCAAATGAGGTTTAATACAGATAAATGTAAGGTTATGCATTTGGGATGCAAGAATAAAAAGGCGACTTACAAATTAAATGGAGATATATTGGGGGAATCCTTGATGGAGAAGGATTTAGGAGTGCTTGTAGACAGCAGGCTTAGCAATAGTGCCCAATGTCATGCAGTAGTTGCAAAGGCAAACAAGATCTTATCTTGCATCAAACGGGCAATGGATGGAAGGGAAGTAGACATAATTATGCCCCTTTACAAAGCATTAGTAAGACCACACCTTGAATATGGAGTACAATTTTGGGCACCAATCCTAAGAAAAGACATTATGGAACTAGAGAGAGTGCAGAGAAGAGCCACCAAATTAATAAAGGGGATGGACATTCTAACTTATGAGGAGAGGCTAGCTATATTGGATTTATTTACATTAGAAAAGAGGCCTCTAAGAGGGGATATGATAACTATATACAAATATATTCAGGGACAATACAAGGAGCTTTCAAAAGAACTATTCATCCCACGGGCAGTACAAAGGACTCGGGGCCATCCCTTAAGGTTGGAGGAAAGGAAATTTCACCAGCAACAAAGGAAAGGGTTCTTTACAGTAAGGGCAGTTAAAATGTGGAATTCATTACCCATGGAGACTGTGATGGCAGATACAATAGATTTGTTCAAAAAAAGGTTGGACATCTTTTTAGATATACCAAATAAGTATACATGGGAAGGATGTTGATCCAGGGATTAATCCGATTGCCAATTCTTGGAGTCAGGAAGGAATTAATTTTTCTCCTTAATGGGGTTTTTTGTTTGCCTTCCTCTGGATCAATAAGTAAGTATAGATATAGAATAAAGTATCTGTTGTCTGAATTTAGCATAGGTTGAACTTGATGGACGTACGTCTTTTTTCAACCTCATCTACTATGTAACTATGTAACTATGTAACTGCCCTTACTGTAAAGAACCCTTTCCTTTGTTGCTGGTGAAATCTCCTTTCCTCCCATCTTAAGGGATGACCCTTTGTCTTTTGTACTGCCCTTGGGATGAATAGTTCTTTTGAAAGCTCCTTGTACTGTCTCCGAATTTATTTGTATATAGTTATCATATCACATCTTAGTTGCCTGTTTTCTTATGTACACAAATCGAATTTAGCTAGCCTCTCCTCATAAATCAGATTATTCATCCCATTCATTAATTTGGTGGCTCTTTTCTGTACTTTCTCTGGTTCATAATGTATTTTCTAAGGATTGGCGCCTAAAATTGTACTCCACATTCAAGGTGTGGTTTTACTAATGATTTATAAAGGGGCTTAATTATGTTTACTTCTCTTCCATGCATTGCCCATTTAATGCAAGATAAGATGATCTTGTTGGCCTTTGCAGCTACTGCATGACTTTGGGCACTATTGCTAAGCCTGCTGTCTACATGCACTCCTACTGTAAATCCTTCTCCATCAAGGATTCCCCTAATGTATCCCCATTTAATTTGTAAATCATCTGTTTATTCTTGTTTCCCAAATGCATAACCTTACATTTATCTGTATTAAACCTCATCTGCCATTTACCTGCCCACGTTTCCAGTTTATCCAAGTCCTTCTGTAGAGAAAATACATCCTGCTATGATTCTACTACTGTCCCGGCCAGCTTTATTCTAAAGCTTGCCGGGATAAATGCGGGTCTTTTCTCCGATTTTAACGGAGTTTCCCGCGCGGCGGCCGCTTCAAAAGATAAGCGCTAATGGCGCTTTTGAAACGGCTGCCTCGCGGGAAACTCCGTTCAAATCGGAGAAAAGACCCGCATTTATCCCGGCAAGCTTTATTCCCGGCGCGGGAAAACAAAAAAAAAAAGCCGCGCGCCGCCGCATTTAAAAAAAAATCGCGGAGAAAGCCGCATTAGGTTAAAGGCGGCCGCGGCTGTAGAAGTAATAACAAATATTCAAGTCCTGGAACATTTGGGTAACAGTGATCATAACATGGTCTCATTTGAAATAAATGATCAAAAAACAGATTACTTGGGTTCAACAAAGACTTTAAACTTTAGAAAGGCAGATTTGAATAAACTGAGGTCTAATCTAGTAGTAATACAATGGGATGATGTTTTTGCAGGGAAAAATGTAGAAGATAAATGGGCAGTCTTTAAAACATTGTTAGAAAAACACACTTATCAGTATATACCCTTGGGTAATAAGTATAAAAGAATTAAGTCAAAACCAATGTGGCTAAATAAACAGGTAGGGGACGAAATGGACAAGAAGAGGAAGGCGTTTAGATTCTTTAAGTCAGAAGGGACAGAGACATCGTATCAGAATTATAAGGAATGTAACAAAAATTGCAAAAGGGCAATCAAATTAGCAAAAATGGATAATGAAAAAAGGATTGCAATAGAAAGTAAGGTCAACCCTAAAAAGTTCTTTAAGTACCTTAATAACAAAAAAATGAGAAAAGAAAATATAGGACCCTTTCAGTGTGAGATGTGTAGGCAGATTATTGGAGATAAGGAAAAAGCAGAGGTATTAAATAAATTCTTTGCCTCTGTGTTTACCAGGGAAGAATCAGGTTCAATAGTAGTGCCACAGGAGGAAGCCACAACCTCCATATTAATGACCAATTTGTTAACTGAGGAAGAAGTTCATAAGCGACTTGAAAAAATGAAAGTAAATAAGGCACCTGGCCCCGATGGCATACATCCAAGAGTTCTCAAGGAGTTAAGCTCAGTAATAGCAAAACCATTATATTTAATATTCAAGGACTCCATTTCCACAGGCTCAGTACCACAAGATTGGCGTAAAGCAGATGTGGTGCCTATATTTAAAAAGGGAGCTAGATCACACCCAGGGAATTACAGACCTGTAAGCCTGACTTCAATAGTAGGGAAACTACTTGAAGGTTTAATACGGGATAATATTCAGGAATACCTAATGGAAAACAAAATTATTAGTAATAGTCAGCATGGATTTATGAAGGATAGATCTTGCCAAACTAACCTTATTTGTTTCTTTGAGGAGGTAAGTAGGAATTTAGACCAGGGTAATGCAGTTGATGTGGTCTACTTAGATTTTGCAAAGGCTTTTGATACGGTTTCACACAAGAGGTTGGTGTACAAAATAAAGAAAATTGGACTCAGTAATAATATATGCACCTGGATTGAAAACCGGTTAAAAGACAGACAACAGAGGGTTGTCATAAATGGAACTTTTTCAGGTTGGGCTAAAGTCGTGAGTGGAGTACCTCAAGGATCGGTACTGGGACCCCTGCTTTTAACTTGTTTATTAATGACCTTGAGGTTGGGATCGAGAGCAAAGTCTCCATCTTTGCTGATGATACTAAATTGTGTAAGGTAATAGAATCAGAGCAGGATGAAATTTCTCTTCAGAAGGACTTGGAGAGACTGGAAACGTGGGCAGGTAAATGGCAAATGAGGTTTAATACAGATAAATGTAAGGTTATGCATTTGGGATGCAAGAATAAAAAGGCGACTTACAAATTAAATGGAGATATATTGGGGGAATCCTTGATGAAGAAGGATTTAGGAGTGCTTGTAGACAGCAGGCTTAGCAATAGTGCCCAATGTCATGCAGTAGTTGCAAAGGCAAACAAGATCTTATCTTGCATCAAACGGGCAATGGATGGAAGGGAAGTAGACATAATTATGCCCCTTTACAAAGCATTAGTAAGACCACACCTTGAATATGGAGTACAATTTTGGGCACCAATCCTAAGAAAAGACATTATGGAACTAGAGAGAGTGCAGAGAAGAGCCACCAAATTAATAAAGGGGATGGACATTCTAACTTATGAGGAGAGGCTAGCTATATTGGATTTATTTACATTAGAAAAGAGGCCTCTAAGAGGGGATATGATAACTATATACAAATATATTCAGGGACAATACAAGGAGCTTTCAAAAGAACTATTCATCCCACGGGCAGTACAAAGGACTCGGGGCCATCCCTTAAGGTTGGAGGAAAGGAAATTTCACCAGCAACAAAGGAAAGGGTTCTTTACAGTAAGGGCAGTTAAAATGTGGAATTCATTACCCATGGAGACTGTGATGGCAGATACAATAGATTTGTTCAAAAAAAGGTTGGACATCTTTTTAGATATACCAAATAAGTATACATGGGAAGGATGTTGATCCAGGGATTAATCCGATTGCCAATTCTTGGAGTCAGGAAGGAATTAATTTTTCTCCTTAATGGGGTTTTTTGTTTGCCTTCCTCTGGATCAATAAGTAAGTATAGATATAGAATAAAGTATCTGTTGTCTGAATTTAGCATAGGTTGAACTTGATGGACGTACGTCTTTTTTCAACCTCATCTACTATGTAACTATGTAACTATGTAACTGCCCTTACTGTAAAGAACCCTTTCCTTTGTTGCTGGTGAAATCTCCTTTCCTCCCATCTTAAGGGATGACCCTTTGTTTTTTGTACTGCCCTTGGGATGAATAGTTCTTTTGAAAGCTCCTTGTACTGTCTCCGAATTTATTTGTATATAGTTATCATATCACATCTTAGTTGCCTGTTTTCTTATGTACACAAATCGAATTTAGCTAGCCTCTCCTCATAAATCAGATTATTCATCCCATTCATTAATTTGGTGGCTCTTTTCTGTACTTTCTCTGGTTCATAATGTATTTTCTAAGGATTGGCGCCTAAAATTGTACTCCACATTCAAGGTGTGGTTTTACTAATGATTTATAAAGGGGCTTAATTATGTTTACTTCTCTTCCATGCATTGCCCATTTAATGCAAGATAAGATGATCTTGTTGGCCTTTGCAGCTACTGCATGACTTTGGGCACTATTGCTAAGCCTGCTGTCTACATGCACTCCTACTGTAAATCCTTCTCCATCAAGGATTCCCCTAATGTATCCCCATTTAATTTGTAAATCATCTGTTTATTCTTGTTTCCCAAATGCATTACCTTACATTTATCTGTATTAAACCTCATCTGCCATTTACCTGCCCACGTTTCCAGTTTATCCAAGTCCTTCTGTAGAGAAAATACATCCTGCTATGATTCTACTACTGTCCCGGCCAGCTTTATTCTAAAGCTTGCCGGGATAAATGCGGGTCTTTTCTCCGATTTTAACGGAGTTTCCCGCGCGGCGGCCGCTTCAAAAGATAAGCGCTAATGGCGCTTTTGAAACGGCTGCCTCGCGGGAAACTCCGTTCAAATCGGAGAAAAGACCCGCATTTATCCCGGCAAGCTTTATTCCCGGCGCGGGAAAACAAAAAAAAAAAGCCGCGCGCCGCCGCATTTAAAAAAAAATCGCGGAGAAAGCCGCATTAGGTTAAAGGCAGCCGCGGCTGTACCTTACACAATTTAGTGTCATCAGCGACTTTGCGCTCTATGCCAACCTCAAGGTCATTAATAAACAAGTTAAGGAGAGACTTCCTGTGTCATCATCCTGGATGGTTGCCTAGGGGGTTAGCTCCGGAGCCCCCATTCACAATAGCTATGAAAAAAGCACAATAACCAAACCCAAGACACATCAAAATCTCACGGACACTAAGAAGAACACATAGAGATGGCAAATAAAGTAAATAAAAAGAACCTCCCGAGCGTTTCGTCCTATTTTGCCCCAGGTCCGCAGCTACCCCCGCTCAACGAGTCTCCGCAAGATGGCGCCGCTGGGGGTTCCCCGGAGGAACTAATGAGGGAGCAGATGTTGGCACAGGGCTCGGAAATGGGCTCACTGGACTAAGAGTTCATGGAGGAACTTTTCTCACCCATGAGGAAGGGGTTCCAAGAGGATCTCAATAAAGCGCTGAGAGATCTAAAATCAGAACTTCACTTCTTCACAGAGCAGACAGAGTCCGTAGAAAATAAAATGGAGGAGGTGGCGAGGGCTCAGTCCTCCATGGAGAAAGATATGAACTGCATGGGGTATGAGATTAGGTCCCTCAAAGACCAGATTGAGGACCAAGAGAACAGGGATAGGAGGCAGAACCTCCGCATACGTTATATCCCTGAATCGATACCCCCAGAGGCGCTGGGGCCCTACCTGAAAGACCTGTTCTCTGAGATTGCCCCAGAACTAAAAAAAAAAAGCAATCGAAATTGACAGGGCTCATAGAGCCCTAGGCCTGAAATCCATGGACCCCAGGAGAATAAGGGACACCTTAGTAAAATTTCACTCATACCGCACAAAGGAATAGATTCTAGCTGCAAGCAGGAAACAAGGTGATCTTACCTTCAGAGGAGCACAGATTCAGATTTACAGTGATCTTTCAAGAGCCACAATAGAGCGCAGAAGTGAAATGAAGCCAATCACCGAGACTCTGAGAAGCAAAAACATTCGCTACAGATTGGGATTCCCCTTTAAACTAATTGTGGCCCTCAATGGTAAATTCTTATCGATCTCGCACCCAGAGGAAGCGCCGAGATTCCTCGAGGACTTGGGCCTTTCCTTCCCCCATGGAGCAGAGGAGGAGCGGGAGGAGAGAGGTGCACGCTCTCCGAGAAGGCAACGGCGTGCATTCGAAAGAATCGCAACCAAGAACATCCCCAAATAGAGAGGATTGACGAAGAGAATCCAGCTAACAGAAGAAAACAGGGAGTTGCTTCTCCTTGATTTTTCCCGCAAGTACAGTGGGGTCGGGGGACGTCGGTCTGGGGGGTGGGGGGTGCAGGTTGGGGGGGGGGGCTGGGGGTGTGGGGGGGTGCTAGGGGTGTGCGGGCTGGTGGGGGGGTGCTGGGGTGGGCCCCTTGGCCGAGATGGATCCCTGGACAGAGATGGACCCCTTGGTGGAGGTGGGCCCCTCAACAGATATGGGCCCTTCAGCGGTAATTGGCCCCCTCAGCGGGAAGGGGGTGAGGGTCCCGGGGGAGTATCCCTCGATGGATGGTGGAGTGGACCCCACCGATGTCCTCTCGGTACCTCCGGGGGAGGGGGATCTGGCAGCCGCCACCATGTCCAGTACCACTAGCGGGAGTCGAGCTGACCTCTCCGGCCTCGTACCCTGAGGCGATCAGGGGAAACTTGGCTGTCCATCGCCCGGTGCCTGTTTGGCTGGTGTCTGAGCCTAGAGACCGATCGGACCCGAGATATCGGGCCTCGCCTGAGTTACCCCACGCGGGGTTGGGAGCGGGTATGGGGTGAGGCGGGGGAGGATGCGCGGCCTTGATGGTGGGGAGGAAATGTCGGGATCTAGAAAACATAAGATTGCCGCACGTAAAAACCCGCCGGGGTCTTGACACATACTGGGGGAGGGGGGGGAGAGACTGGGGTTCATCTCGTCTGCCGAAACAATTTCAAATCAGGAGAAGCAATATATACGCGGGGTAATGAATAAGCATTAACTATAGACTCCCATGCGGGAACCCTTGCAAGTATACACTTAAATGAACAAATAAACCAAAGGGACCAGAGGAGGTTATCCCATAGAGGGCCCTTCCCGCTCCCTCCTCCCCCCTCCTCCCTCTCCCTCCTCCCCCCCCGCCCTCCTCCCTCTCCTCCTCCCCCCCTCCCTCTCCTCGCCCCCTCCCCTTCCCCTCCCTCCCCTTCCTCCCATTCCCCTCCTCCCATTCCCCTCCCTCCCTTCCCCCCTCTCCTCCTCCCCCTCTCCTCCTCCCCTCCCTCTCCTCCTCCCCCTCTCCTCCTCCCCTTCCCCCCCTCCCTCTCCTCCACCCCTCTCCTCCTCCCCCCCTCCCTCTCCTCCCGCCTTCCACCCCTCCCCCCCTCCCTCTCCTCCCACCCTCCTCCCCACCCCCCCTCCTCTTCTGTCCCCCCCATCTCCCCTTCCCTCCCTCCCCCCCTCTTCTCCTCCCCCACTCTTCTCCTCCCCCACTCCGTCCCTCTCCTCCCCCCCTCCTCTATCCCCCCCTCCCCTCCTCCCCTCCTCCGCCTCCCTCCCCTTCTCCTCCCCCTACCCTCCCTCCCCCTCTCCTCCTCCCCCTCTCCCCCCTCCCCCTCTCCATCTTCTCACCTCCTCCCCTTCCCCTCCCTCCCCCTCCCTCCCTTCCCTTCCTCCCCTTCCCTCCCCCTCTCCTCCTCCCCTTCCCTCCCTCTCCCCCTCCTCCTTCCCCTCCCTCCCCCCCTCCCTCCCTCCTCCCCCCCTCCTCCCTCCCTCCCCCTCTCCCTCCCTCCCTCCGCCTCCCGTTCTGAACGTAATAGACCGCAAGCACACCCGGGCAACGGAGTCAAGGCCGAGACCTGGATCCGCAAGAACAAATAGTTCGATTCACACAAAGCTGACAAATGTTTTCGTTTTCATATGTAACGACCCCAGGGATTTTATGCCTCGTGCAGATCCAAAAAACGAGGGGTAGCCATAATGTTTCGCCGCCACATCCCTTTCTCAATAGAAACAAGCAGTGCGGATCCAGAGGGGAGATATCTCATCCTCTCGGGTACCCTGTCTGGAGCTCCAATCACGCTGGTAAACATATATGCCCCCAACGAGGGCCAGATCCCCTTCCTTAGATCGGTGCTGGAGTCACTAAGTATTTCCCAACAAAAGACCATTATAATAGCAGGAGACTTCAACGTGATAAGCTGCCCGGACCATGATAGAACCAAAGCTCAGGGCTCTTTCCCGCCCAAGTCTACTCTCCTTAATCCTAGAAATCTACAAGATATTCAAAGGGATTTCTCCCTTTTTGATGTTTGGAGATCTCAGCATCAGGGACAGAAAGACTATACGTTCTACTCCCCCCCTCATCAGTCCTACTCGAGGATTGACTTCTTCCTAGGTACCAGAGATGTTCCCAAGGCGACGTCCCAGTCAAATATTGGTTCAATCTCTTGATCTGACCACGCCCCCATTGATATGTCGCTCTCTCTACCATTCGTTAAGAATTCCCGCTACCAGTGGAAATTAAATTACTCCATACTGAATTCTCCGAAAGTGGTAGAGGAGATGTTTCTAAAAATTTCAGAGTACTTTGCTTTAAACAAGGGCTCAGTGAAATCCCCGGCCACGCTATGGGAGGCCCATAGGGCAACAATCAGAGGCTCCTTAATCTCCATAGCATCCTTCCAAAATAAAAAAAAAAGAGAAAATGTACAAAGAGAGGCTGGAGAAGGTTCGTCTGCTAGAGACTGAACATAAAACCAAACAAACAAAGCAACTATATAAAAAGCTCATTAAAGCAAGGACGGAATTAAAAGCCGTCCAACTAGAAGAGGTAGAGCGGGCACTGAAATTGACAAAGCAAAAATATTACGATAAGGGCAACAAGGCAGACCGGATTTTGGCTAATAAACTAAGAGGTCTAAGGGCCAAATCCCAAATTATAGCAATTCGTACTTAAACCAGTGTCAAAACAATCAAAGAAAATTAAATTGCACAAGAATTTTCAGACTATTATACCAAACTTTATAACCTGAACCCTCCCCAGAACACCAAGTCCGGGTTGACGGCAATTTCAAAATATTTGGGAGAGTGTAATTTACCCGCCCTTCCCGAAGAAACCGTCCCCAAATTAAACGAAAAAATAGAAGCCGGCGAAGTACTGGAACGCTTAAAGCAGCTAAAAACAAACAAGACCCCAGGCCCATTCGGTTTCTCCAATATCTATTACAAAAAATTTAAGGCGGTGCTGGTCCCACATTTGGTAGAAGTGTTCAACTCCTTCATGGAAGGGGAGGATGTCCCGCCCTCCATGTCCGTAGCAAAACTGGCAATAATCCACAAAGAGGGAAGGGACCCGTTGAATTGTGGCATCTACAGGTCAATTTCTCTCCTCAATTCGGATCTAAAAATTTACAGTAAAATATTAGCAAACAGACTTAACCCAATAATTCTGAGCTTGATCCATAGAGACCAGGTAGGATTCATTTCGGGAAGACAAGCTTCGGACAATACCCGCAAAATTATCGACATTATTGACCACGTGCACCTCTCAAAAACAAAAGCTTTTATCCTGAGCTTATATGCTGAAAAAGCATTTGATAGAATCAGATGGGACTTCCTAGATCAAACGCTGATTGCTTTTGGCTTCAGAGGACCCTTCCTTGAGGGGATCAGGGCCCTATACCAGAACCCATTAGCATTTGTGAAACTCCCGAGTGGAGACTCAAGCCCCGTAAAAATAAGGAATGGTACGAGACAGGGTTGCCCCCTGTCTCCACTCCTCTTTGCTCTGACGATCGAGCCCCTCGCGGCTACAATTCGAAAGGACTAAAATATAAAGGGGGTTAAAATTGGCCTAGAAGAATATAAGATAGCATTGTTCGCAGACGATGTGATTCTGTCCTTGTCCGCGCCCGTGACGACCCTACCTAACCTACAATCGCAGTTGGAAAAATTTGGCCAGATTTCAGGGTACAAAGTCAATAGTGAGAAATCCGAGGCCCTAAACCTATCCTCCCCCCCCCCCCCCGAAGTAAAACTACTGCAGACCAATTTTAGCTACAAATGGAGCTCGTCCAGCATTAAGTATCTGGGAATCAAAATTGCGAATTCTTACAAAGCTCTATATAAACATAACTTCCCCCCATTATTCGCCGAAATCAAAAAAGATCTCCAGAGCTGGAAGGAGTATAGTATATTATGGTTGGGTAGAGTAGCATCTGTAAAGATGAACATCCTTCCTAGGCTTCTGTATTTCTTCCAGACACTCCCAATACAAGTCCCAAGAATATCCAAAATAGAATATTCCAATTTATATGGAATGCCAAAAAGCCTAGAGTGGCTCGATCAGTCATGGTGGCACCAAAGGAGTGTGGAGGCCTCGGAGTACCAGATATAACCAAATACTATTTGGAAGCCCACCTGAAACAAGCGGTGGTCTGAAATAATGATCCGGCGTCCTGCGGCTGGTTGGAGATTGAATCCTCCTACTGCACCGACACACTTTATTCGAGCAAATACCCAGTATGTACCTGGCAGATACCTGGAATGCGCCGCTCCTCACCTCTGACAAGCCCCGTTGTGTTTGCCTTCCCAGCCTGGGTTCATGCCTGGCTGACGGGCGGCTGATCTGTTAAATGATAATGATTAGGATTTAATAGGCTGCAATGCTTCGCGTGTCTACCAGATGGCATAAATTCATGAATTGTAATGCAGTATATATATATATATATACTGTGCAGTATTGCAGCCAGCGGGAATAAAATGCTTCAATCCCTGCCTGGAAAATACCTCAATGCACTCGGGCAGAAAACAGTCACAAACCTCAATACACCCGGGTATACCCGAATTCGTGGGACTAGCCGAGCTCGAATAAAGTGTGTCGCCAGTGTATGTGTCTCCGCTCTCCCTCTCAGCCCTGATGTGGTCGAGGGGAGGAGGGGAGATAATGTCGGGTAAGACGAGCCTGGGAGCCACGAGATGCACGTGGAAAATATGGCCAAAGTCAAAAATAAAATACAATTTAACATCCTCCCCTTCGGGAATTACTCCATTATTCGGTAACCCGGACTTCCCCCTGGGTTGCGTCCCCAAAGCCTTCGTAAATTTTAAAAAGGCTAACATACGACGGGCGTCTGATCTATTAGACAAAGGAAGGATGCTGTCATTCCCCGAAGTGCAATTTTTTTTTGCCCCTATAGACCTCCCCCTCTTCAGCTTCCTCCAAGTCAGACACTTCCTACTAACAATCTCCCACAACTCCAAATTTGATCTCCCAACCAAATACGAAAGTATGTGCTCAGTGGGGGCATATCGGAAGGGTTTGATTTCTGAAATATATGTGGGACTAGCACGCACCTCTGCACCCGTCAATCATAGCTATATGCTAAAGTGGACTGCAGACCTCGGTCTAGACATAGATAGAGAGGACTGGGAGGACATCTGGGAAGCAGCAAACAGAACCTCAATTTGCACTACTATCAAAGAAAACATTTACAAAATCCTATTCCATTGGTACCTCAACCCGAGTAGGCTGAACCAGGTCTTACCTGGTCTGTCTGACCTCTGCTGGAGGGGGTGCGGCCAGATGGGGGACCTGGTGCATATATGGTGGACGTGTCCCGGAATTAGACCGTTCTGGGGTATGATCCAGTCTATGGTGGAGGAGATGGTCGGAATGGAGGTCCCATTAGATCCTGTGACTTTCCTGCTTGGAAAACCTATTGAAGGGTTCTCCCTCCAAACCAAGAAATTGATGTCATTCATTTTGACGGCAGCCCGCTGCGAAATTGCGGCAAAATGGAAGAAGCTTAAGCCACTTACTGTAGCAAACAGTCGGTGCTTAACAGAATCAGAGAAGTTAGACTTATGGAGCTATTGTCAGCAAGACTGCACCAAAATGTCAAAAAATTTGATAAAATCTGGGAAACATGGCCACATACATCAAATCTTCTCTGGAATAATAGCTCGCACCGGCTGTCTGCCTGGGGGCGGGGGCGGGGTCTCCGAGGGCGGATCCTGCCTTCCCACACTCTATACTCTCCCCCTCCCCAATCCCTTGTTCCCGTTCCACCTCATTCCCCCCCTTCCCTGTCTCTCCCCTTCTCCCCCCCAACCCCCCTTATACTTCCTCTCTTCTTAAGGTCTATCCTTCGTCTCCACACCCAAAAGAGGAAAGACTAATTCCACAAGCGAGACGCTCTCTCCTCCGGCTGGAGAAGTGAGAAGGTGTATAAGACTGACGAGGATATAGGGGGGCTCCTCCTCAAGTGCAAGCGAAGGAATTGTATAAAGTGATGATCTGTACCCTTTCCTCTATGTAAAATAAATAAAAAATGTGAAACAAAAATAAACAAGTTAAAAAGCTGGGGTCCCAGTACCGATCACGGAGGTTCTCCACTCACGACTTTAGCCCAACCTGAAAAAGTTCCATTTACAGTATGACAACCCTCTGTTGTCTATCATTCAACCACTTTTCAATCCAGGTTCAAATATGTTTTACAGAGTCCAATTTGCTTTATTTTGTACATTAATCTCGTGTGGAACCATATCAAAAGCCTTTGCAAAATCTAAGAAGACCACAACGATTTAGTATTTTCTATATATACTTTTTAGTGTAATTTTTAATCCCCAATATAGTAATGGTTGGACGGTAATGTTAAAATAATATCTGTTTTACCAGGTACAAGGAGATGGTGGAGGAGAAGAGGAAGAAACAGGAAGCCCTGGAACGGGAAGAGGACCAGAAATTATCATTGCTATTTCTATCATGGTATGAATTAAAGGTTCACTTTTGTAAACCTCAGAAATCACATTTTCAATAGTTGAGTTCTCCATATTCTCACAGCAAGCACAACTCCACTGACAACAAGTCATTTGAACAGTATTCAGGCAGAATAGCTTACTAAATTTTCATTGGCTGTTAACCGCTCACATGACCAGGCTGTCTCGCTGCAATAACAAACAAGTTTGTCTTCTCTGCTTTTGGTATCCTTGTATCCCACAAGCACACGCAAGCTCGCGCTCACTATGGCCATGCGCTTTGGAATACACACGTTTGTTTTTAGCGTGAGGCCTTACTAGTAAAGGTAGCGCCGCTTATTCTGGATTTTAGAAATCGCACGTCTCTAAAATGAAAGTATCGGCACTTTGGTAGCCTTTTTGCACCTTAACACTTTGACCACTGCCCACCACTACATACTGTAGTTACATAGTAAATGAGGTTGAAAAAATACATACTGTACTTCAATCAAGATCAACCTATGCTAAATTTAGATGACAGATACTTTATCCTATATCCCTATTTACAGTATATTGATCCATAGGAAGACAAACAAAAAAAAACCAGTAAAATATCATCCAATGAGATCTCATTAGGGTAAAAATAAATTCCTTCCTGACTCAAAGAATTGACAAACAGATTATTTCCTAAAATAAACATCCTTCCCAAGTTTACTTATTTGGTATAACCCTGTATGCCTTTCCTTTCTAAAAAGATGTCCAACCTTTTTTTGGACTTGTCTATTGTATCTGCCGTCACAGTCTCCATGTGTAATGAATTCCACATTTTAACTGCCCTTACTATAAATAACCATTTCATTTGTTGCTG